>NC_081568.1:92185977-92191321 GCF_022355385.1 Mustela nigripes
CATGTGTCTGATAGCTATTTGTATGTCTTGATTGGAGAAGTGTCTGTTCATATCTTCTGCCCATTTTTTGATATGATTGTCTGTTTTGTGTGTGTTGAGTTTGAGGAGTTCTTTATAGACCCTGGATATCAACTTTTTGTCTGTACTGTCATTTGCAAATATCTTCTGCCATTTCGTGGGTTGCCTCTTTGTTTTGTTGACTGTTTCCTTTGCTGTGCAGAAGCTTTTGATTTTGATGAAGTCCCAAAAGTCTTCTAATAGATCAAAATATACCCTAAATATAGCACATGGCTTTGTTCTAGTCTCCAGCATGATCACATTTTCTCCTTTTTTTTTTCCTTTTTCCAACCAACTTATCTTATAAATTTCTTTTTTTTTTTCATTTTATTGTATTTTATTTTATTTCTTTTCAGTATTCCAGGATTCATTGTTTATTCACCACAGCTAATGCTCCATGTAATATCTGCCTTCCATAACACCCACCACCAGGCTCACACAACACCCTACCCCTCTCCTCTCCAAAACCCTCAAATTGTTTCTCAGAGTCCAAAGTCTCTCATCGCTTGTCTCCCCCTCCAATTTCCCCCAACTCACTTCTCTCCACCTCCCAATTCCTTTTTTAGAATCTTTTTGAATTTTCATCTTTACAGTCATATTCCATCCTTTCATCATGTTTAACCTTATTTTTCTATATATTTAAGTTTTTTGTTCTTTAAAATCTTGGAAAGTAGTTTCTTCTAACAGACCAAAATATACCCCAAATCAAATATATATATTTATATAAATATATACATATATTTATACAAATATACATATATTTATATAAATATATATATTTGATTTGGGGTATATACATATATATATATTAGACTGGTGAACAAAACAGAGCAACAACTCCGGAAAAATATACACTAACCCAATCAGAAGAGACCAGAAACTGGGGGGACACTAAAGAAGGAAAAAAAAAAGAATATATATATATATATTTCTGGTATCTTCTGATTTGGTTAGTGTATATTTTTCCAGAGTTGTTGCTACCCTTTAGTATTTTATTCTTTCATTCATCTAAAATATATGGATAAAATGACAAGGTGGAAAAACTCACCACACACACACACACACACACACACACACAGAACAAGAAGAAGTACCGATGGTTAGGGACCTAAACAATATGGACATTGGTAATATGGCAGAACTAGAGTTCAGAATGATTATCAGGGTGATAGCTGGGCTCAAAAAAGGCATGGATAATACCTGTCTGGAGAAATAAAATCCCTCTCTGGGGAAATAAAAGAACTAGAGTCTAACCAAGTTAAAATTTAAAAAGCTATTAATGAGGTGCAATAAAAAAATAGAGGCTCTTACTGCTAGGATAAATGAGACAGAAAGGAGAATTAGTGATATAGAAGACCAAATGATGGAGAATAAAGAAGCTGAGCAAAAGAGAGACAACTACTGGACCATGAGGGCAGAATTCAAGGGATAAGTGATACCATAAGATGAAACAATATTAGAATAATTGGGATTCCAGAAGAAGAAGAAAGAGAGAGGGGAGCAGAAGGTATATTGAAGCAATTTAAAGTAAAGAATTTCCCTAATATGGCAAAGGGAACAAGCATCAAAATCCGGGAGGCACAGAGAACCCCCCTCAAAATCAATAAAAATAGATCCACACCCTGTCATCTAATAGGAAACCTTACAAGTCTTAGTGACAGAGAAAATCCTGAAAACAGCTTGGGACAAGAATTCTATAACATACCATGGTAGAAATATTAGATTGGCAGCAGACTTATCCAAAGAGACCTGGCAGGCCAGAAAGAACTGGCATGATATATTCAGAGCACTAAATGAGAAAAATATGCAGCCAAGAATACTATATCCAGCTAGGCTGTCATTGAAAATAGAAGGAGAGATAAAAAGCTTCCAGGACAAACAAAAATTAAAAGAATTTGAAAACACCAAATCATCCCTACAGGAAATATTGAAAGTGGTCTTCTAAGCAGAGAGAAAGCCTAAAAGTAGTAGACAAACAAGGAACAGAGACAATATACAGTAACAGTCACCTTATAGGCAATACAATGGCACTAAATTCCTATCTTTCAATAGTTACCCTGAATGTAAATGGGCTAAATGCTCCAGTCAGAAGACACAGGGTATCAGAATGGATAAAAAAACAAAAACAAAAAACAAAAAACAACAACAACAACAACAAAAAACAAGACCCACCGATATTGCTGTCTGCATGAAACGCATTTTAGACCTAAAGACACCTCCAGATTTAAAGTGAAGAGGTGGGAAACAATTTACCATGCTAATGGACATCAAAAGAAAGCTGGGGTGCTAAACCTTATATCTGATAAATTTAGATTTTAAAGCCAAAGACCATAATAAGAGATGAGGAAGGACACTATACCATACTTAAAGGGTCTTTCCAATTAGAAGATCTAACAATTTTAAATATCTATGCCCACTAACATGGGAGCATGGGAGCATGGGAGCAGCCAATTATATAAACCAATTAATATTGCTTCTTGGCCTTTTGGCTAAGATCAAGTGAAACCAATTAATAACAAAATCAAATAAACACATCCACAATAACACAATAATAGTAGGGGAATTTAACACCCCCCCCTCACTGAAATGAACAGATCTTCTAAGCTAAAGATAAATGAAGGCCTTAAATGACACACTGGACCAGAAAGACATCACGGGTGTATTTAGAAAATTCCATCCCAAAACAACAGAATACACATTCTTCTCTAGTACACATGGAACATTCTTCAGAATAGATCACATCCTGGGTCACAAATCAGGTGTCAAGTGGTACCAAAAGATTGGGATCATTCCCTGCATATGTTCAGAGCACAATGCTCTAAAGCTAAAACTCAATCACAAGAAGAAAGAGGAAAAGAACTCAAATACGTGGGGACTAAAGAGCATCCTAATAAAGAATAAATGGGTCTACTAGGAAATTAAAGAAGAATTTCAAAAATTCATGGACAAATGAAAATGAAAACACAACTGCTCAAAATCTGTAGGACACAGCAAAGACAGTCCTAAACGAAAAGTATAATAACAACACAATATAGCAACAAAAGCCTTTCTCTAAAGGCATGGGCGAAAGAACAGCAAAGAAAACCTAAACCCAGCAGGAGAAGAGGAATGATAAAGATTGTAACAGAAATCAATGAAATAGAAATGAAACGAACAGTAGAACAAATCAATGAAACTAGGAGCTGGTTCTTTGAAAGAATTAATGAGATTGACAAATCATTGGCCAGGTTTATCAAAAAGAGAAGAGAAAGGACCCAAATATAAAATCACGAATAAAAGAGGATAAATGACAATGAACACCAAAACAATACAAACAATTATAAGAACATATGAGCAGCTATACACCAGCAAATTTGACAACCTGGAAGAAATGGATGCATTCCTAGAGACATATAAACTACCAAAACTGAACCAGGAAGAAATAGAAAACCTGAACAAACCCATAACAAGTTAGGAGATCGAAGTAGTCATCAAAAATCTCCCAACAGGGGTGCCTGTGTGCCTCAGTGGGTTAAGCCTCTGCCTTCAGCTCATGTCATGATCCCAGAGTCCCGGGATCAAGTCCCACATCGGGCTTTCTGCTTGGCGGGGGGCCTGCTTCCTCCTTTCTTTCTTTCCCTGCCTCTGTGACTACTTGAGATCTCTGTCTGTCAAATAAATAATTTTTTTTTTTAATCTCCCAACCAACAAGGGCCCAGGGCCAGAAAGTCTTCCCAGGGGAATTCTACCAAATTTATAAAGAAGAATTAATACCTATTCTCCTTAAATTGTTCCCAAAAAATAGGAATGGAAGAAAAACTTCCAAACTCATTTTATGAAGCCAGCATTACCTTGATCCCCAAACCAGACAAAGACCCCATCAAAAAAGAGAATTACAGACCAATATCCTTGATGAACACAGATGCAAAAATTCTCACCAAAATACTAGCTAATAGGATCCAACAGTACATTAAAAGGATTATTCATCACGACCAATTGGGATTTATTCCAGGACCGCAAGGTTGGTTCAACATTCGTGAATCAATCAATGTGATACAGTACATTAATGAAAGAAAGAACAAGAACCATATGATACTCTCAATAGAGGCTGAAAAAGCATTTGACAAGCATCCTTTCTTTATAAAACTCTTAAAAGTGTAGGGGTAGAGGGTACATATCTCAATATAATCAAAGCCATCTAGGAAAAACCCACAGCAGATATCATTTTCAATGGGGAAAAATCAAGAACTTTTTCCCTAAGGTCAGGAACATGGCAGGGCTGTCCACTATCACCACTGCTATTCAACATAGTACTGGAAGTCCTAGCCTCAGCAATCAGAAAACAAAAAGAAATTAAGGGCATCTTAATCAGCAAAGAAATCAAACTCTCAGTCTTTGCAGATGATATGTTACTTTATGTGGAAAATCCAATAGACTCCACTCCAAAACTGCTAGAACTCATATAGGAATTCAGTAAAGTGTCAGGATATAAAAGTCAATGCACAGAAATCAGTTGTATTTCTATACTCCAACAACGAGATAGAAGAAAGAGAAATTAGGGAGTCAATCCCATTTACAATTACACCCAAAACATAAGATATCTAGGAATAAACCTAACCAAAGAGGCAAAGAATCAGTACTCAGAAAACTATAAAGTACTCATGAAAGAAATTGAAGAAGACACAAAGAAATGGAAAAATGTTCCATGCTCATGGATTGGAAGAATAAATATTGTGAAAATGTCTATGCTACCTAAAGCAATCTACACATTTAATGCAATCACTATCAAAATACCATCAGTCTGTTTCAAATAAATGGAACAAATAATCCTAAAATTTATATGGAGCCAGAAAAAAACCCAAATAGCCAGAGGAATGTCGAAAAGGAAAACCAAAGTTGGTGGCATCAAAATTCCAGACTTCAAGCTCTATTACAAAGCTGTCATCATTAGACAGTATGGCACTGATCAGTGAAACAGAACAGAGAGCCCAGAAATGGACCCTCAACTCTGTGGTCAACTAATCTTTGACAAAGCAGGAAAAGACACAGTCTCTTCAACAAATGGTGTTGGGAAAATTGGACAGCCACATGCAGAAGACTGAAACTGGACCATTTCCTTACACTACACACAAAAATAGACTCAAAATGGATGAAGAACCTCAATGTGAGAAAGATATCCATCAAAATCCTTGAGGAGAACATGGGAAGCAACCTCTTCGACCTCTGCCACAGCAACTTCTTCCTAGAAACATTGCCAATGGCAAGGGAAGCAAGGGCAAAAATGAACTATTGGGACTTCATCAAGATC
>NC_081568.1:92191721-92246004 GCF_022355385.1 Mustela nigripes
GAACTAGAGGGTATTATGCTAAGTGAAATAAGTCACTCAGAGAAAGACAACTATCATATAATCTCTCTGATATGAGGAATTTGAAAGGCAGGGTGGGGGGTCTTGGGGGTAGGGAAGGAAAAAATAAAACAAGATGGGATCAGAGGGAGACAAACCATCAGAGACTCTTAATCTCACAAAACAAACTGAGGGTTGCTGGGGGGAGAGGGGGTATATTTTTGGCCTGAATTTAATCCTTAAAAAATGAAACTCAAATCATGAAATAAATGTTTATTTTATCTTATGTATAACAAAATATAGGTTATAATGGCAACAAAAATAAATCATGTGTTGGGTTTTGTATGTAACTTCTACAAAAGGTATAGTATGATAACTTCACTTCCTATTTAAATTTCTATAACACTACCACAAACGGAGCCTTCTTTTTAAAAATGTTAGCCAGCTTCATAAATTTTCCTGACTGCAAATTATTCCTCTTTAATGCTCTTTTCATTATCCTCGTCAATTTTCTCTCAGTCTTTTATCCTGTCCACAGTTTGTGAGTGATTTAGAATTTATCTGGACTCTGTGTCTTTCTTTTTATTTTTTTTTCATTTATTTATTTTCAGCATAACAGTATCATTATTTTTTTACCACAACCAGTGCTCCATGCAATCCGTGCCCTCTATAATATCCACCACCTGGTACCCCGAACTCCCCCCCCCCCCCGCCACTTCAAACCCCTCAGATTGTTTTTCAGAGTCCATAGTCTCTCATGATTCACCTCCCCTTCCAATTTACCCCAACCCCCTTCTCTCTACCTCCCCATGTCCTCCATGCTTTTTGTTATGCTCCACAAGTAAGTGAAACCATATGATAATTGTCTCTCTCTGCTTGACTTATTTCACTCAGCATAATCTCTTCCAGTCCCATCCATGTTCTACAAAAGTTGAGTATTCGTCCTTTCTGATGGAGGCATAATACTTCATAGTGTATATGGACCACATCTTCCTTATCCATTCATCCGTTGAAGGGCATCTTGGTTCTTTCCACAGTTTGGCGACTGTGGCCATTGCTGCTATAAACATTGGGGTACAAATGGCCCTTCTTTTCACTACATTAAATTTTTTAAATTTCTTTTCAGTGTACCAGAATTCATTGTTTATGCACCACACCCAGTACTCAATGTAATACATGACCTCCATAATACTCACCACCAGGCTGACCCAACTTCCCACCCCCACCCCTTCAAAACCCTCAGATTGTTTTTTCAGAGTCCATAGCCTCTCGTGATTCATCTCCCCTTCCAATTTCCCCCAACTCCCTTCTCCTCTCCATCTCCCCTTGTCCTCTGTGTTCTCTCTTATGCTCCATAAATAAGTGAAACCATATGATAATTGACTCTTTCTGTTTGACTTATTTCACTCAGCATAATCTCTTCCAGTCCCATCCATGTTGACACAAAAGTTGGGTATTCATCCTTTCTGATGGAGGCATTAAAATTCCATAGTGGAGTATGAACCACATCTTTATCCACTCGTCCATTGAAGGGCATCTTGGTTCTTTCCACAGCTTGGTGACCAAGGCCATTGCTGCTATGAACCATGAGGTACAGATGGCCCTTCTTCTCACTACATCTGTATCTTTGGGGTAAATACCCAGTAGTGCAATTGCAGGGTCCTAGGGAAGCTCTATTTTTAATTTCCTAAGGAATCTCCACACTGCTTTCCAAAGTGACTGCACCAACTTGCATTCCCACCAACAGTGTAAGAGGGTGCCCCTTTCTTCACAACCTCTCCAAAACACGTTGTTTATTGTCTTGTTAATTTTGACCGCTCTAACTGGTATAAGGTGATATCTCAATGTGGTTTTGATTTGACTCTCCCTGATGGCTAGTGATGATGAACATTTTTCATGTGTCTGATAGCCATTTGTATGTCTTCATTGGAAAAGTGTCTGTTCATGTCTTCTGCCCATTTTTTGACATATTATCTGTTTTGTGTGTGTTGAGTTTGAGAAGTTCTTTATGGATCATGGATATCAGCCTTTTGTCTGTACTATCATTGTCTGTAATATCATTCTGGTACACTGAAAAGAAATTTTAAAAATTTAATGTAGTGAAAAGAAGGGCCATCTGTACCCCAATGTTTATAGCAGCAATGGCCACGGTCGCCAAACTGTGGAAAGAACCAAGATGCCCAAGATGCTGTATGAGTTCATTTACAAATATCTTCTCCCATTCCGTGGGTTGCCTCTTTGTTGTGTTCACTGTTTCCTTTGCTGTGCAGAAGCTTTTGATCTTGATGAAGTCCCAAAACTTCATTTTTGCTTTTGTTTCCTTTGCCTTTGGAGACATGTCTTGAAAGAAGTTTCTGTGGCCAATGTCGAAGAAGTTACTGCCTATATTTTCCTGTATGTTTCTGATGGATTTCTGCCTCACATTGAAGTCTTTTATCCATTTTGAGTTGATCTTTGTGTATGGTGTAAGAGAATGGTCGAGTTTCATTCTTCTGCTTATAGCTGTCTAATTTTCCTAGCACAATTTATTAAAGAGACTGTGTTTTTTCCACTGTATATTTTTTCCTACTTTGTGGAAGATTATTTGACTATAGAGTTGAAGGTACGTATCTGGGCTCTCTGCTCTGTTCCACTGGTCTATGTGTCTGTTTTTATGCCAGTACCATGCTGTCTTGGTGATCAAAGCTTTGTAGTAAAGCTTGAAATCAGGCAACGTGATGCCCCCGCTTTGTTTTTCTTTTTCAACATTTCCTTAGCAATTCGGGGTCTCTTCTGATTCCATACAAATTTTAGGATTATTTGCTCCAACTCTTTGAAAAATGCTGGTAGAATTTTTATTGGAATGGTGTTAAAAGTATAGATTACTCTAGGCAGTACAGACATTTTAACAATGTTTATTCTTCCGATACAAGAGCAGGGAATGGTCTTCCATCTTTTTGTATCTTCTTCCATTTCTTTCATGAGTGTTCTGTAGTTCCTCGAGTACAGATCCTTTACCTCTTTGGTTAGGTTTGTTCCCAGGTATCTTATGTTTCTTGGTGCTATAGTAAATGGAATTGATTCTCTAATTTCCCTTTCTGTGTTTTCATTGTTCAAGTCTAAGAAAGCAACTGATTTCTGTACCTGCCACATTACTGAATTGCTGTATGAGTTCTAGTAGTTTGGGAGTGGAGCCTATTGGGTTTTCCATATAAAGTATCATTTCATCTGTGAAGAGAGAGAGTTTGACTTCTTCATTGCCAATTTGGATACCTTTTATTTCTCTTTGTTGTTTGATTGCTGTTGCTAGGACTTCTAATACTATGTTGAACAAGAGGGGTGAGAGTGGGCATCCTTGTCATGTTCCTAATCTCAATGGGAAGACTGTGAGCTTTTTCCCATTGAGGATATTTTCTGTGGGGTTTTCATAGATAGATCTTATGAAGTTCAGGAATGTTCCCTCTATCCCTATACTTTGAAGTGTTTTTTTTTTTTTAAGATTTTTATTTATTTATCAGAGGCGGGGGGGCGGGAAGCGAGCACAGGCAGACAGAATGGCATGCAGAGGCAGAGGGAGAAGCAGGCTCCCTGTTGAGCAAGGAGCCCGATGTGGGACTCGATCCCAGGACGCTGGGATCATGACCTGAGCCGAAGGCAGCTGCTTAACCAACTGAGCCACCCAGGCGTCCCAACTTTGAAGTGTTTTAATCAGGAACAGATGCTGGATTTTGTCAAATGCTTTTTCTGCATCAATTGAGAGGACCATATGGTTCTTCTCTCTCCTCTTACTGATTTGTTCTATCACATTGATTGATTTGCAAATGTTGAACAATCCTTGAAACTCAGGGATGAATCCCACTTGGCCATTGTGGATAATCTTTTTAATGTGCTGTTGGGTCTTATTTTCTAGGATTTTGTTGAGAATCTTAGCATCCATATTCATCAGTGTTATTGGTCTGAAATCTTCCTTTTTGGTGGGGTCTTTGCCTGGTTTGGGGATCAGGGTAATGCTGACTTCATATAAAGAGTCTGGAAGTTTTCCTTCTGCTTCAATTTTTTGAAACAGCTTCAGGAGAATAGGTGTTATTTCTGCTTTCAAAGTTGGTAGAATTCTCCAGGGAATCCATCAAGTCCTGGGTTCTTGTTTTTTGGGAAGTTTCAATCTCGTTACTAGATATCTATCTATTCAGGTTGTCAATTTCTTCCTGGTTCAATTTTGGAAGTTTATAGTTTTCCAGGAACGCATCCATTTCATCTAGGTTGCTTAACTTATTGGCATATAACTGTTGATAATAATTTCTGATGATTGTTTCTATTTCCGTGGTTTTAGTTGTGATCTCTCCCTTTTCATTCATAATTTCATTAATTTGGGCCTTCTCTCTTTTCTTGGATTATTTTGGCCAATGGTTTATCGATCTTATTGATTCTTTCAAAAAACCAGCTTCTAGTTTCATTAATGCATTCTACCGTATCTCTAGCTTCTATCTCATGGATCTCTGTTCTAATCTTGATTATTTCCCTTTTTGTGTGTGGACTTGTCTTAATTTGTTGTTGATTCTCCAATTATTTAAGGTGTAGAGACAGCTGGTGTATTCTGTATTTTTCAGTTTTGTTGAGGGAGGCTTGGATGGCTATGTATTTCCCCCTTAGGACTGCCTTTGCTGTATCCCATAGGTTTTAGACTGAAATGTCTTCATTCTCATTGGTTTCCATGAATTGTTTAAGTTCTTCTTTGACTTCCTAGTTGATCCAAGCATTCTTAAGTAAGGTGGTCTTTGGCTTCCAGTTGTTTGAGTTCCTTCTGAACTTTTCCTTGTGATTGAGCTCCAGTTTCAAAGCATTGTGATCTGAGAATATGCAGGGAATAATCTCAGTCTTTTGGTATTGGTTGAGCCCTGATTTGTGACCCAGTATGTGGTCTATTCTGGAGAAGGTTCCATATGTACTCAAGAAGAATGGGTATTCTGTTGTTTTAGGGTGGAATGTTCTGTATATATCTATGAGTTCCATCTGGTCCAATGTGTCATTCAATGCTCTTGTTTCTTTATTGATTTTCTGCTTGGATGATCTGTCTGTTACTGAGAGCGATGTGTTAAGATCTGCTACTATTAATGTATTCATATCAATATGACTCTTTATCTTGATTAACAGTTTTCTTATGTAATTGGCTGCTCCCATATTGGAGGCATAAATATTTACAATTGTTAGATCTTCTTGGTGGATAATCCCTTTAAGAATTATGTAGTGTCCTTCTGTATCTCTGGCTACAGTCTTTAACTTAAAATCTAATTTATCTGATATGAGAATCGCTACCCCAGCCTTCTTTTGAGACCCATTGGCATGAAAGATGCTTCTCCATCCCTTCACTTTCAGTCTGGATGTATCCTTGGGTTCAAAATGGGTCTCTTGTAGACAATATATCGATGGGTCTTGTCATTGTATCCAATCTGCAACCCTGTGTCTCATGGAGAGGGCCCAGTCTCTGAATTTTTCTTCTGTTGGGCATTCCTCCTTCTAGTCATTTTGGTGAGAGATGTCTGAACAGATGTGTAGCTGAATGTATCAACCATGGGGCAGGCAAGGTGCACCCTGAAATGCTTCTGCCCACTGGTGTCTTTTGTCCCTGTAGAGATCCAGAAGTGTATAATTCTAATCTCAGGCTTATTTCATGGGTGATCAGAGTTCTTTGGTAGGTAATCAACTCACTTTAGGGGACAGGTTGAAACAGTGCCTCCTCCTACTTCTCCACCATCTTGTGTCCCTCCAACTCTGTGCCTTTCAACCCTAAACACCTAATAGGCACACAAGCCCCAGGGAATGGAAAGAAAGATGGAACAAAGCCTTCTCGTAACCCCTGGGCCACCATTTGAAGGGAGAGAGAAGCAGAGTTTGAACAGGCATCTATATACCAAAATCTAACCTGGCACTTGACATATATTATTTTACTTATTCTTTTTTTAATTTATTTTATTTATTTATTGTTATTTATTTATTTATTTATTTTGCACTTATTCTTACAAACCTATAAGGTAGGGAGTCTTGATTACATTTTTATAGGTGAATAAGCTGTGGTTTAGTTGGGAATCAGGAATTCACATCCTGCTCCACTTTTCACCCATCCATACTATTTCCGCCACATCTGCACTAAGCAGTGGAGAAGGGATGGGCAAAATGGAAACTCTGATGTGAGAACAATGGTGGAAAGAGTTAAGCTAAAAAATACATGAAGCTTCCCAGTCATAAGGTCCTTTTATTGTTTTATTCTTTTATTGTTTCTGTTGATTTCTGGGTTTTGTTGTTGTTTTGTTTTTCGTTTTATGTTTTTGTTTTTGTTTTTTTTCCACAGTCCACTCAGATTAGTCTGAGTCAGGTGGCTGAATCAAATGTCTCCATGGGATTTCTCAAGAAACTAAACTCAAAGTCCGCATGTTGAAGGCATGGCTGCTTGCCAATTCCTTACCCATCTGTTGTCAGAATTACCCAATTTCTCAAGAAGCAGAACACCTTGAACAGAGTTTCCAGGTGAAATTTTTGGAATTTTGGAAGGAAGTCAGAACAATACATTATCTTTAAATTCATGAATTAATTCATTCAATAAATAATCTGTGTGCCTAAAATGGACCTGGCATGACATTAAACAATGGAGAGAGAACAATTACAAAACAGTTATGATTTCTTTATTTGTGGTGCTTATGTTTTAGCAGGAAAACCACATCCCAAATAATTACAGTATTTAAATGATAGTGGCAAGGAATCAGGAGGGGCAGTTGGTCATCCTAACATGGGAGAACCTAAGCAGGTTGAATGTGTTTCCCCTACCTCTAGTTCTCCATTTCAGAAACATCCTCCCTAAGCATTCATACATTGTAGGAACTGCTTGAAAAGGCCCCATCTACTTGGTCTGCAAGTCAAATGAAGGATTAGGTCAAAAAGAATCGAGTCATCTACACTCAGAGTTGAGTTAATTCTATTCAGGGTAATATAGTTTTTTGAGTACTCACTGTGTGAATGATTTCAATTACAGAACTGAGGTTATGTTAGTCAAAGCCATAATCACTGACTCCCAAGCATACATTGAAATAGTATGTCAAAATAGATGAACTAATATGGGAAAAGTAATAATAACTTCTTGCATCGTATTTCCAAGAAGGTGGCGGGAGAGGCTTTCTGCTCATGGCCGTAAAGAAGTAGCAGAGAGCCAAGTAAATTATAACTCCTCCAGAATTTATTTCTATTAGGAAATGTAGACACAACACCAAGCACACATTAGTCTTTGTTTTCGTTAAGAAAAGGCAGAACAAGGTATCCTATAGAGCTAATGGGAAGATATATGTTAGCTGCTGACACCCAGGGAATGTTCCTAGCATCAGTAATATCTGTTGAAAGTAGAAATTGAATTCCTTATTTGTCCAGTGTTTCATTTGAATTGAAAAAAGGGGGCTGAAGTATTGCCTACGAGGCCCTACTTCATGAGTATCCCCAGTGTTTATGGTTAGCTCACCCTCTACTCTTGTCTTCTTTACCTACTTTTGGCCCCCCACCCCCAACCTCATCTTCACCATTCCTCAAATGCACCAATTCATGTTCTGGCCTCAACTCTTCACTTGCTGCTCCTCCTGCCAGGAATTAGCCTCCCCAAACTATCTGCATGGCTTATTTTTCAATTTGTCAAATCTTTGCTCAAAAGTCACCTTCTCAGGGAGGCCTTCCTGGTCCCATTATATAAGTTGCAATCCTTTTCCCAAGACTCTCTAGCTTTATTCTTCTCCTTAGCACCTGATCAGTATCTAACATGCTATTTACCTTGTTTATAATCCATCTCTCTGCTAAAAATAGGCTCAACAAAGGCAGGGATTTTGCCTGTTTTGTTCA
Source organism: Mustela nigripes (assembly GCF_022355385.1). NCBI lineage: Eukaryota > Metazoa > Chordata > Mammalia > Carnivora > Mustelidae > Mustela > Mustela nigripes. Next base: position 92,199,570 of record NC_081568.1, read on the forward strand.
CTGTTGTATCCTCGGGAGCCAGAACAGAGTTTGGCATCTAGAATACACTCATTAAATATTTGTTGAGCGAATGAATAAATACCATAGCCAGCTCCAGCTGCAGAAAGGCCACGGTGAAAGCACTTCCAGCTTAGTGTGAAACCGTCTGAAAATAATGGCTTCAAATAACTCTGAACACCTCCTTGATAAAGAACTTGGCCTCCTCACCATTCTTCAAACATACCAGCCAATAAACCTTTTATTTTTTTGAAACCAGTCTGGCATATGAATATTGCTATGTACAATTTATACCAAATAAACAACCCATTATTATGAAGAACATTTGTGTGAGAACATGAATATTTGTCCAACCAGTTCAAAATAAAGCTATACTCTACAGCCCTTGAATTATGACTGGCTTAAATATAAACCCAACTGGAGCAACTCTCACAAGAGTCCAATGAGCTCCACACACTGGGGTGGGTATTCTTTATTAGCAATTCCGGGCAGAAAAAACATGTTTGCAGTGAAGTATTAAATTGGTCACAAAGCAAAGGTAGTTATGGCACCTCTCAGTGAAATAAGACGATGCAATTATTGTGAGTACAACCTTTCATCAGGAAGACAGCCATTCTTATCAACATTTAATTTACGCTGCTAAGAAAAAACACATAAATGGAAAACATAAATATATATGACTTAAGAACTGACTCATATATCTAATAAAAAGGTGATATCATTCAATATTTGATGTCCATTTAGGATGTGGCTTCCCTCATAGCTAGTTTAAGAATCATTGCATGAGGTGACAAGGACCGTGCAATGATGATATTTCCAGCCATCAGTTATCTCTCCTCTGGGTTAACGTAAGTAGGGCAGAATACATTCTATCCACTAGGTATTCCCCAAAATAACTGCTCCATTTATTGACTTCTAAAGCCATTGACTGGGTATAAATTCCATTAACTGAGACAAAACCTTTCTTTCACAATTAAGCATCAAGTTCCTAAGCAAATATCCTGAGAAGGGTAATTCACAAAAGTAATGCCTGGTAATAAATTTTCTCCTTAGAAAATTTTTTAATAGTACAGGGAGTATAAGGAATTCTTCATTCTCTCTTCTTCCTTTTACTCTCTTTTAATGTCTTGGTGTTGGTGGTTGAAAATATAAATACAGGTTGTTCTGTTGCCAAAAGAAGTTGAAGAATAAAATCAACTACTGTGAACCTTCCAGATATGTGATCCAGGCTATGGGAGAAAGGGAACTGATAAAAGATAAGAGACAAGGGAGAAGCAAACAAGATAATAAATGTAAGAATACCTTGTAAAGTTTAAATACAAATTTTAGGAACTGTTATTTAAATATTAAAGAGAAGACTTGGGAAGCTAAAGATAAACTTCATTAATTTTATTTATTTTTAATATATAAGATCATTTCTTTGTCTAAGTGCTTTAAAATTTTTAATTCCTGTATAACCAATTTATCCTGGAGTGATAAATTGGCCTTCTGGGACATGTTCTCAGCTATTTTAGCTCTTAAGTTTCTGTTTCCTGGAAAGATGTCCAAACAAGATGGCCACATATAGCAGCAGGTGGTCTCTCCCTTGCTGTCCTGACAGCAGCTCCCTTGCAGTGTAGTCAATAAACTTCTATCTCTAGAAGAAGAAGAAAGAAGAGATGAGAAAGAAGAAAGAAGAAGAAGGAGAAGAATATGGCCACGTATGAGAAGTATCATATTCTTTGGAACACCCATCAACAGAGTCAAGAACTGAGTTGGCTAAGCTGCTGACTAACATGAGAGGTACCTCACATCCTCCCATGCTCTCTTATCAGTCTTTCTGTCCCTTCCTCTCTTTATCTCAGACCATCAACTGTGACTGTTTCTAAATCATTTCATTGCTCCAGGGTGGCTGTGTAGGAAGAACAACATGAAAGCCTGTACCCCAGCCTCACCTGTGTGTAATGCAACAATGAAACAAGTTATTTGTTCTTCCCTGGGCTCAGTCTCTCATCCATAAAATGAAAGTTCTGCTTCCACAGCCTAACAGAAAAAAATTTCCCATTGTTCTATAGCCCCTGCTTGTTTGGAATAGGAAACTGTCAGATTTACAGGAACGGGTCTGGGATTTTAGAAAATAATTTTCCAGAAACTTGTCTCATTTTAAATCTTCCTGAGGCACTCTGAAGTACCGCAATGTGAGATATATGTGAAAATAAAAATGAACACATCACCATTTATGTTTTACATGCAGCATTCAGAGAATTGGAGAGTAAACTTTAAAGGGGTGATACTTTATTACTCTTTAATAAGACACTGTGACAAAATCAAATGTCACTGAGATGAGGTAATATTTGGCAAATGAAACAAACCAAAGTTGTTAACTTTAAATCAGTGCCCACAAAGTTGGCAGGCCATTCAATGGTTTTTCAACTGAGAATGTAAATATGGGGCATTCAGGAGTCTTCTGTGCCCTCCCTTAACTTCCTTCATCTCATCCTTCTCTGTGGTATAAACAAAAATTAGAATAGTAGAGCTGGTGGGAGTCTGCAGAAGTCACCAGGTGCTGAAGGTAGTTATTCATAACCTCTACAGGGAGCAGACATGAGAACTGCTGTTGGCGGGGGGGTGGGGGGCAGAATAAAAACATGGTTCCTTTGGGCCATTCCGGAGGTAGAGGCCTGTAGGTCCCAACAAATAGAAGCTCTACATCTACCTACAGCTGCTTGGGGATTACTCTGGGAAGCTAAGCACAGAGGACCTGAGTGACAGGTGCATTGATTAGTGGAATTGCTCTCAGGATAGGTCTGCGGAAAAGGCTAAAGTTGCCTTGCCACCACACTTACTCCTCACATGGATGTCATTTTCTCAGCTCTAGAGAGCCTACCAGCCTAAGATGCTTTCAAAAAAAACCATAGACAGGTAAATAAAAATTAAAACTCACTAAAGGAAACAAAACCTGATGGAGGAAGACTGCTATTGTTTGGATGTTTGTCCCTACAAGTTCATATCATCCCCAAAGGTGATAGCGTTAGGAGTTGGGTCCTTTGGGAAGTGCTTAGTTTATGAATGGGATTAGTGTTCCTATAAGAAAGATACCACAGAGATCCCTTGCCTCCTTCTACTGTGTTAGGACACAATCAGAAGGCTCTGGGTAAGAACCCGGAAGAGGACACTCACTAGAATATCACCGCACTGACACCTTGATCACAAACATCCAGCCTCCAGAACTGTGATAAATAAGTTTCTGTTATTTATAACTGTTTATACCCTGTCTGTGATATTTTGTTATAGCAGCCTAACAGGGTAAGACAAGGACCAAGCTAAACATCTAGAAGAGGTGAATCCTACTGAAGAACTGATAGAAAAGACATTTGAGAGCTTTCATTTAAAAAAACAAAATTAAAGGGGCACCTGGGTGGCTCAGTGGGTTAAGCCACTGCCTTCGGCTCAGGTCATGATCTCAGGGTCCTGGGATCGAGTCCCGCATCGGGCTCTCTGCTCAGCAGGGAGCCTGCTTACTCCTCTCTCTCTGCCTGCCTCTCTGCCTACTTGTGATCTCTCTCTGTCAAATAAATAAATAAATAATCTAAAAAAACAAAAAAACAAAAAAATTTTTAAAAACTCATAAAGATTATTTATAATGCAAAAAAAGATTTTCTAAAATTAAAATAATAACATTTTTACTTTACAAGGACACAGATAATTAATCAAGAAGACATTTGCTGATAGGAACCAAATTTGTATTCTAGAAAATAAAGTGGGGAAAAAAAATCCCCCAATATATAAAAAACACAAAGATATGAAAATTATGAAAAATATGAGACAAGGGAAGGGCAGATAAATTGTAATGGAAGATTCAAAAGAGAATAGATGGGAAGTAAAAATTAAATTTAAAAAATAAACAGTCTGGAGCTGGGGGTCGGGGATGGGGGATGGGGGTGGGAGATTTAGTGATTGAAGTTGTGCTGTTCCCCTCTCCATCATGAGGAGACATTGCAATGTGGAGGTTCTGCTTCCATCTAGGATGGAGTAAGCAATGCCTACCCTTTTCCTCCCCCTAAACAATGGAAAACCTTGAATAGGATGCATAAGACAATTATCTGAGAACTCTAAAAATCAGAAAATCTGAAAAATAAGTAAGAATGAATAGATTAGGGCGACAAATCAAAATACCAAGAATACCAATATGGCAGATAGTTTTCTGGACTTGTTTTCCCCCTCCTATGCCTCTAGGCATAGACTCTAGAGCACCCAGAATTCTGGAACAGAGAAGGGAGACACAGAAAAAAACTCTGAGAGAAATTATTTTGCTGGTCTCAGGACTGTGAATAAGGTTGAGGGACATCACTGCAGGATAGAAGCTCTGGGGAAAATTGCTGGGTTACAGTTTTCTTATCCAATCTCTGCTTCAGTCAAGTTTCACTCATGAAGCTACATGCAGTAGCTGTTGCCACACAAATTCCTAAATGCCTGAGAGAAAAATCTCAGAGCTGAGATAAGGAGTCCCTGTTGTTCAGAGAGTACATAGGAGGAAATCATTATTCTCTTTCTCCTCTTTGCTCTAGCAGCTTTACCTCAAGACAGAGCCAGTCAGAGGAATAGCATGACAGCTGCTATGAGGCCAACACCCCAGCTGTTTGGCCAGAGGATCAGGATGGGGGGCTACTGAGAATTAAGGTGTCGGGGCTAATCATGATGGGAAGAGAACCAGAGAAGGAAAACCCCAAATATGTGATAAGCCCTGGGCTTATCCCAGAACTGACATTTGTGGAACTGACCCATTTCCCCACTAAAAATGATAAAGACCAGATAGTTTTACAGCCGAATTCCAATTTTTTAAAGAGCTGATAAGAAAGAGAAAAAGGAATAAATCACTTATGATTGAAAATAAAGATGATAATGTTTTAGTAGAAAATCAAGAAATTTGACAAATTATTAGAATTCATGAGAGTTCATCAAAGATTCTGGATATAGAACCAATTTTAAAATATCAGTTGCAATCCTATATACTAACAAAGACTTTAAAATGTAATTTAAAAAAAAAACATAGTTTTTATAACAAATAACAACATATACTATTTACCTGTTCACTCTCTATGCAAAGAATGGAATTAACAAAAGATCTGTAAGATATTTATGAAGATTTTTTTAACTTTATTGAAAGGTAATATAAAAGACCTTTATAATCTGAAGGACATACAGTGTTCTTATATAAGAAGATTCATTATCATCATTTCTCTCCCAACTGATCTCTATGTTCAACTCAGATGAATTGTAATCAAATTCCCACTGGGTTTTTTTCATGGAATTTAGCAAGCCCATTCTAAAATATTCACAGAACAGCAAAGAGCCAAGAATAGACCACACAGATTTGAAGAATAGTAAGATAGACTATTGCCTACCAGCAATAAAAATTTATTATAAAGAAAGAGTGATTTTAGAAGAGTGGTATAAGTACAGAGATAAAGAAATTAATACAATTAATAAATAATAACATATATATACATATATATGTGGAAACTTAATGTGTTCAAATATTTCAAAGGATTAAAAATCATTGGCAGAAGAATGTCAATAACGGTGCTAAAAGAAAAGGTTTTCCAGGTGCACCTGGGTGGCTCAGTGGGTTAAAGCCTCTGACTTCGGCTCAGGCCATCATCCCAGAGTCCTGGGATCAAGCCCCACATCGGGCTCTCTGCTCAGCGGGGAGCCTGCTTCCCTTCCTCTCTCTCTCTCTCTGCCTGCCTCCCTGCCTACTTGTTATCTCTGTCTGTCAAGTAAATAAATAAAAATCTTAAAAAAGAAAAGGTTATCCAAACATAAACATAACAATCATCATCATATTATCACCTCACATGCCAAATGGATTAATAACTTGTGAAAAGCAAAATTAAAAAAAATTTTTTTAAGATTTTATTTATTTATTTGACAGACAGAGATCATAAGTAGGCAGAGAGAGAGGAGGAAGCAGGCTCCCCACGGAGCAGAGAGCCTGATGCGGGGCTCAATCCCAGGACCCTGGGATCATGACCTAAGCCGAAGGCAGAGGTTTTAACCCACTGAGTCACCCAGCCGCCCCAAAATTTAAAAAATTTTTAAAGAACATATAGTTTACTCTGTTGATTCAGTTTGAAACAAGACAAGAAAATCATAGGCAACAAAAGAAAGGAGCACTACCCTGACTACATTAAAGCTAAAACTTCTGAAAATCAAAAGCCACTATAAACAAAATGAAAAGACAAGTCACTAACTACTAGAAGCCATTTGCACTGTACACAATAAAAAACAAAACAAATATTATCTAGATAAAACAATAGCTTCTTCACATTAACAAGAAAAATAGAGCAATACGACAGAAAAAGTAGATATGAATGGGAAAGTCAGAGAAGGGAAAATCTAAATGCAACCTCCCAGTCAGGGAAATGCAAATTAAAACAAGATGGGCTATAACACCTGACTAGTAAAAATGAAAAGGGCTGAACGTACCAGATGAGTGGAGCATCATATGCTGATATACTACTGATGGGAATGTCATATTAATGATATACATTTCCAGGGTGCCTGTGTTGCTCAGTCAGTTAAACGTCCTCCTCTTGGCTTTGGCTCAGGTCATGATCTCAGGGTCCTGGGATCAAGACCACATCAGACTCCAGGCTCAGTGGGGAGTCTGCTTGAGATTCCTTCTCTCCCTCTCTGCTCTGCTCTCCCTGCTCTGCTCTCTTTCTGTCTCTATCTCTCTAAAATAGATAAATAAATCTTCGTATATATATTTTTAATATCAATTTTGATAGCAACTTGGCCATTTCTAAACAAGTAGAGGAGGTATATCCTACAGCCCAGCAATTCAACTCTAGTAACGTAGCCTAAAGAAATGTTCACGCTTCTGCAAAACAGACAAAAAAACCCATGAGCAATAATGCACTTTGCTGTATTATTTGTAACAGTGCAAAATTGGACACCACATAAATACTGAACAAAGGTACAACTAGAAACTCTAGGAATGATGCCATCAATATGGCAAAATAAGTTTTCTACCATCTTTCTCCCAAAAAACACAGGAGGGGCTTTGTGCAACTCCAAGCAAGAGTCCAGTGGAAGCAGTCCCAGCATACTGCTGGAGAAAAAAAAAAAAAAAATCTATGATTGAGCACACTGAAGAGGATAAGAGATATGGTTTCACTTTATGCACTTCATCACTCCTGGCATCCCACACAGAGCTATATTTTCTTTTAGAAACTGCCAAAGGGGCCCTTTTCTCTACTGCTCACTGGAATGCCAGAATGCTGTCATGAATTACATGACGGGGAGACAGAAGTAAGTAGCTGGTAGAAAAGCCGTCAGGTTTTGGAACAGTAATCATGAAGGGACGCAAATGCTATGAACCACTTTGCAGACTCCATGAGCCCCTGGGAAACCAGCCTATTGATCACCTCAAGACTGGCCCACCAGCTGGCCTTCACGTACCCCCATCCCGTGTCGGGCTCCCTGAGGGCAGCAAGAGCAAGCCTTTGCGCAGAGCTAGCAAGCACTGGCAGAAAGCAGGAACAACTCAGCAGAATGGCGAGGGAGCACACAAATCTTAATATATATAACAGAGCCTGAGGGAAAGCAAATTGGGAAGCTGTCAGCACCCAGCATGGCCTGGCAGGCATACAATCTTAAGAATTCCCTCTCAAGAGCTAATAAAATGTGCAGAGCAGACATATCCATAAGAATAGATAGAAGAAGCTTCAGAATCCCTCACAAGACTGGAAATGTACATTTTCTTTTCTTCTCTTTGAGACAGATATGGCTAAGCGGCTAAGGCTAAGAGCTAGTTAGTAAAATACTGTTGGAAATCGTTGGGTGGGACTTTTGTAGAGATCAGGGGGAACAGAGAGCTGAATGGCATCCCTTTTCTCCCGTCCTCTTTTTTTTTTTTTTTTTTTGCATAGAATGCCAGGATGGCACGGAGATGAGCGAGGCCATGAATCGTGCTGTTCCCAGCAAAGACTTGAAATCTGTGTGGTCAGGGATGGGATGGAAGCTAGGAAAAAAGATATGAAACAGGTTTTCCTTCTTAGAGCTCTCAGAAGACAGCAAGGTTGTTGACACGTGGATTTTAAACTTCAAGGATCCTGAACTTTGAGAGAAGACATTTCTGTTGCTTGAAGGCACCTCGTTGGGGGGACTTGGTTATTGGCAGCCTTGGGAAACCAGTAAAAAGGTTAAACTTTAATTCCTGATTAATGCCATTCCCAGCATGATGGATTATGGATTTTCTTGTTTGTATTCGAGAAAAAGAAGTTGTTCTAGAAACCAAGATTCTTGGTGACGTGATTTGAAAGTTCTTATTAGAAACTCTACAACAGGGGCGCCTGGGTGGCTCAGTGGGTTAAAGCCTCTGCCTTCAGTTCAGATCATGATCCCAGGGTCCTGGGATCAAGCCCTGCATTGGGCTCTCTGCTGCGTGGGGAGTCTGCTTCCTCCTCTCTCTGCCAGCCTCTCTGCCTACTTGTAATCTCTGTCTGTCAAATAAATAAATAAAATCTTAAAAAAAAAAAAAGAAAGAAACTCTACAACAGACATGCCTCTGTAAACCTTCATTTTAAGATTTATATAAGAAGGAGAAAGATCTTTAAGAAAATCATTACCAGGGGCACCTGGGTGGCTCAGTGGGTTAAGGCCTCTGCCTTTGGCTCAGGTCATGGTCCCAGGGTTCTGGGATCGAGCCCCACATCGGGCTCTCTGCTCAGCAGGGAGCCTGCTTCCTCCTCTTCTCTGACTGCCTCTCTACCTACTTGTGATCTCTGTCTGTCAAATGAATAAATAAAATCTTTAAAAAAAAAAAAGAAAAGAAAATCATTACCATAACAGTGACTCTACCTTTCAGCATCACAGAATGTTACTATTAAAAATTAGCTAAAAGATGATTTTATGGTTGAGCTCAACTGGATGCAATTAATTAACGTGTGCCCCTCCGTGCCAGGCAGTGTGCTTAGGATATAATGCTGGGGGCGCCTGGGTGTCTCCGTGGGTTAAAGCCTCTGCCTTTGGCTCAGGTCCCAGAGTCCTGGGATGGAGCCCCATGTCTGCTCTCTGCTCAGCAGGGAGCCTGCTTCCCCTCCCCTCTCTCTCTGCCTGCCTCTCTGCCTACTTGTGAGCTCTGTCAAATAAAATAAATAAATTCTTTAAAAAGAAAAAAAAAAAAGGATATAATGGTAAACAAGACCAGACCCTGTCCTTAAGGAATTTACAGTCCAGTGTGGAGAACACAGCTAGTGCCAGTAAGAAGTGGGATAACAGTCTTGGGGCGGGGCGGGGGAGGGGGGTAGATGTCAAGTTTTTAGGAAAGCCTCTCCTGAAAAAAGTAACAGCTAGCCTGAAACTTAAAAATGAAGAGGAGATAAGCAAGTGAATGGGGACACATTGAGGGCAAGGGGGCGGGGTCAGCCCGTACAACTCTTAGAGATTACAGATTAGAGATCACAAGAACGCCCTTTCCCTTGGGGTGAGAAGGCAGAGTCCTGGAAGAAATGGCTAATCAGGGCTAGAAAGAAAGCAGGACTTTGTAAACTGTTAAAAGATTTTAAACTTTCTCCTGAGGGCAGCATGAAACTTCAAAGTCTCCTAAACATGGGAGAGACATAGTCCTATTTTTCTTTTAGAAAATGACTCTATCAACAATGTTAGGAGGGATCAGAGGGAACAAGATTGCAAACAGTAATCCAGGCAAAGAGAGGATGATGCCGGAACTAGGAAGTAGCAGTAAGGAGAGGACATCTGGGGGACTGGGCATAGGCTCAGGGAATAGGATTGCTTGGAAAACTGATTGACTGTGAGAGTAGGGAAAAGAAAGGGGTGAAGGTAAGGTTTTGGGCTTTGGCTTCAGATTGGAGAATGAGACCGGTCACTGAGATGGGAAATAGAAAAGACAGTTTGGAAAAGAGATGACAGAGTGCATTTTGAGTGTGCTGAATTGCATTCACCTCTGAGACATGTAAGCGAAAAGGTCTTAAGCCCCAAAGGAAAACTGGGATTCAGATTCAGATTTGGAAATCAGGTGCTTATAGTAAATGACACTTTCCAGGAAAAAAAAAAAAAATGTATGAAGCAGCAGGATCACAAAGGGCAGGAAATAACCTTAAAGAACAACCTTGCAGGGAAGGAATCTTATAAGACCCAAAGAATAGAGTGCCAAGGAGGTCAGAGGAGAGCCAAGAGTGTGAGGCACCATGGAAACGTGAGACAAAGTATGCATGGAAGAAGAAAATAGTCCAAGGTACAGAACGTTAACAAGTGGTCACATTGAATAATGATTGAATCGTGTTTATTGGATTTAGCAAGAGGACATGGGCAGGTCACCCTGGCAAGAGAAGATGACGTGGAGTGAGTGGGGATATGAATCCGCTTTCTGTGGGATGAGGGGGTTCTAAGTAGCGGCTTCAGTTTTAACCAGGAGAAAAAGTGGGTAGGTGCTGATTGCAAGTTTGTATAGATCCAGTAGATGGCTACTTTTATCTTTGAGGAAACCAAGTCACAGGGAGGTGAGAGGGAATATTCAAAGAGGCACATCAATTATTATGTTGCATTGAAATATTAGTGGTTTTTTTCTGATGTTTAAAATATTATTTCGACCAGTGAGTCAGTCAAGATTATTTATTAAGTACAAGAAATACTTTTCTTATAAGGAGGTTTGATTCTAAGAAAGGAGCTAAGGCAAAATGACCAACATCCAAAGGGGGCAGCCACAGGTCTACAAACTTTGTACAGGGAAGATTACCAGATTCGGAACGGTGCAGAAAAGAAAAAGAATACAGACTATTAGGTTTCAGTAACGTCGGATATGAGTACACTACCTGGAATTAAGTAGAAACAGTGTACAACAATTTAATAGTTGTGAAAGCTAGGTGCTTTCTGCCTTCCTAGGCTTTTGGGGGGCAATATCCCAAACTGCCAGCAGGTGGTGATAATATTACAAACGAAGGTGCCGGTCAGTCAGACTACCAGCACGTCTCCCAAGAACATTAACTATGGGGGCGCCTGAGTGGCTCAGTGGGTTAAAGCTTCTGCCTTTGGCTCAGGTCATGATCCCAGAGTCCTGGGATCAAGTCCCACATCAGGCTCTCTGCTCAGCAGGGAGCCTGCTTCCTCCTCTCTCTCTCTGCCTGCCTCTCTGCCTACTTGTGATCTCTGTCAAATAAATAAATAAAATCTTAAAAAAAAAACAAAAAAAAAAGCAGGACGGTGGCCATGGAAGTCGGAATCCGCTAAGGAGTGTGTAACAACTCACCTGCCGAATCAACTAGCCCTGAAAATGGATGGCGCTGGAGCGTCGGGCCCATACCCGGCCGTGGCTGGCAGTCGGTGACGCGCGCGAGAGAGACGGGAGTGGGCGGGGGGCGGGGGGGGGGGGGGATTTCCCTTCCCGGGGGGCCGCCCTGGTTCCCCCCAACCCCCACCCCGCGGACGCTACGCCGCGCCGAGTAGGAGGGCCGCTGCGGTGAGCCTTGAAGCCTAGGGCGTGGGCCCAGGTGGAGCCGCCGCAGGTGCAGATCTTGGTGGTAGTAGCAAAAAAATAAAAAATAAATAAAAAAAAAATAAAAAAGAACATCAACTATGCTAGTGACATATTAAAAGATTAGCCATGTGGTGCCCCGTGAGTGTGTACCAACAGGTGTGCTCCAGAGAAAAGGTGACCTTTCTTATTTTTTCAGCAGAAAAGAGGTTTCCTTACATTTTTCTTTTAAACATGAGGTAACACTGATTATGATGAAGTGAATAATTATGAATGTATTTTGTCTTTTCTCCTTCTCCCCAATTTTTGAAATATGGCTATTCCCTTTTTATAATTAATCATTAAATAAATAAAAAGAAGGTGGAGATGCCATGAGGCACCCCTTCTCGAAACACACTATATATATCTAGAGATTAATTAAAAATTAGAATACATTTAAACGTAAATTCTGGTCATGTTGGTGTTTCTGATTTGTCCTATTAAGATATATGCAGACGTATGGCCTTTGTTGGATACATTTGTGAGCTACTTCACTCACATTTGACAAAAACTTTCTCGATTACAGTTACTGGAACTGGAACTTTGACACACTCAAACCAGTTTGGGATGGTGTTGAATTTTTGCATAAAATTTAGTTGGAGTTAAAAAAAAAAAAAACACCACGTTTGATTTGAATTTTGAAAAAAAAAACGTGAATGAACTTCTTTGGGCAATAGGTTTCCTCCCAGGTGCTGCTCCTCGCTCATCGATAGTGCTGCTCTCTGCTGGGAATGTCTGGGACGCTGACCTGGCCCTCTACCTACTTAAGGCAAGCCTCTGCAAACAGTTCCCAGGTCCCACAGTGGAACCAGCCCTCCTGGTTCTCACTATGGTTGCAAGATGCCCTTCAACGACCACCAAACAACTTGGAAAAAAAACTTATTCTGCACAGGTTCTAAGGGATAAACGTGCCCAAGGGCCACGCAGTGTGAGGGAGGGTGAACGGACTTTTTCCGTTATTGGGGTGTAGGGATGGGATGCCTAGGGCTTTTTTTTTTTTTTTAAGATTTATTTGTTTATTTATTTGACAGAGAGAGATCACAAGTAGGCAGAGAGGCAGGCAGAGAGAGAGAGAGGGAAGCAGGCTCCCTGCTGAGCAGAGAGCCTGACGCGGGGCTCCATCCCAGGACCCTGAGATCATGACCCGAGAAGGCAGCGGCCCAACCCACTGAGCCACCCAGGCGCCCTGCCTAGGGCTTTTTAAATTCCCTCTTCATTGGCGAATTTAAAATTTAAGAGCTGAGATTGGGATGTGGAAAGGGACAAGCAAGATGGGGATCACTAATGTGGTCAGTTTCCTAGGTTACCCAGGGCTTTCTAAAGGGGGAACTTCATTGGTTGGGGCTGCCCAGTTTCTTATCTAATTGTTTTATCAGTAGTTGTGTACTACAGTTGACAGTATGTTGATTGGAGATGGATGTGTTTGAAGTGGATGTCTTGACAATGAAAAGCTGAGTGTCAGATAGCCACATGACAGGGTATTTGTTTAAGAGGGATTTGTGCATGTGTCTGTTTCGTTTTGCTATTTGTTGCTTTGCCTAAATAGTTCTTACATAATTTAGTGTTAGGCATTGCTACAGTTGGCCTTGTAAAAATGTGAAAAGCTGAGGTTTATAAATATAGTTTTACTGGTGTGTTATTTGGTTGGATTGGTGGGTGTTTGAGGGCTGGTAGATTGATTTTTGCTGAAATCAGTCTGTGGGTTTATTGGGATACTTTAACTGAGCCAATTTTGTGTAGCATTTTCAGAGAAGAATTTCTCAAGCTACTCTAATTGAATGATAAAAAGGGTCTGATAAATGATTGCCTGAAATGATGTTATGTGTGAAAAAGCAACTTACTAGCAGAAATATTCCAAAAACAAACAAAAAAACTAAGGTCTTTCTTTCTTTTTTGTGTGTGTGAATATAAAAATGCACATATAGACTATTAAGATTATTTTTGTGGATTAACTGTCTAGTATGGAATGTCCATGTTACAGGAAATAAAAGTGAGGTATCAGGGGAGAGAATGAGTGCTCTGGAAACTTCTTTATTTAAAATGGGAGCCTCAACTCCTATCTGGGCCAGCTGTTGTTCAGTTTTGCTTGATCAAACACAGCAATTATGTGGAATTGGGATAATGAGGCTACCACCAGCCAACTGGTGGACATTTTATTACATCTAGTTTCTTAAAGAAAGCAAAATAATTTTACCCAAGCAAATTGGAGTTAGAGTGGGGCTTAATTTTTGCTAATTTAATGAATTATTTTGGTCTCTTAGTCTCCCATGGTATTTATTCTGAGTTACCGTGTACTTCATAGGCACCTGCCAGAAAGGAAACCCACACCCTCCAGAGGGTAGAATGTTTTTAACTTTGAAATCTCTGAAAGCAGACAGGACCTCAGAAATTATTTTCAGCTGGTTTGCGCCACTGATGGCAGATGGGAAACCGTCTTCTTCAACTCTGCAATTTTATCATTCAGATTTCGGTCGTTGGCCTCTGCCCCTCAGCGTTTTCTTACCGAGTCAGAGGGGGTGCAGAACACACTTCCTTTTAAAAGATAAATAACCCATGTTGTTTAGTATCAACACCATTGTACTGTTTGGTTTCTCTTTGTCCCTTGAAGAAGGTAATTCTGTGGTATTCCCACCCCAGCATCGCACTGAAATGGTAGCACCACTGCACTGGGTACGTGAAGCAATTGCCTAAAGAATTCAGGCAAGAGATATTTCTTGTTTGATGCCATTGGATGTATGCTTCCGGGTATGGATTTTGAGGTGATTACCACAAAACCCATTTTCTAAAACCACCTGTTCTGTTTAAATGTGCTTTCAGTGTTATGTTCTGTGGGAGCTTGAGATCTCTTGAGGGTAGGGCACAGTGAAAGCAGTCTAATTCTATACCATTTGATCAAGGGATTAATTACTTGTATTTAAAATTCTAGATAATTGAATGGAAAGGAAAACTTAGAGCCATCTAGAAGTCAGCTGGCAGGGAAACCACAGCTGGGAAATTTGCACAGTGTCAAGAGGTTTCATGAGTAGAAACAGCTGCAATGCCTTTTTCACAGCAGTGCTGAATACTACCAGAAAAGCCTTATTCTGTACAACATGAGGTATTATTTCTAACACTCTGAAATATATTCCTTGGTTGGAATATTTGTGCAGAGCCACACGTAATATGTTAAATAAATACGACATTGGAGATAACAACATGAATTATAATAGTAATTTCTAATGCTCCTAAATGAATCCTAATTTATCACACTATTGTTAGCATTATATATAATAGCTTACTTGATTTGCACAACACTCACAAAGTGCTTACTATTGATACCTCATTTGGGGGGGGGTTGAAGTATAATGTACATAGGGAAAAATGAGTTTGGACAGTTGCATGCAAGATACAGAACTTTCATCCCACAAATCTTCCTCATGTTCTTTGTAGAAAAGCTCCCTTTCCTGAATCATCTCCAGATACCACCACTCTTGTGATTTCTGTCATAGTTTACCCTGTTCTAGAACTACACAGAAGTGAAATCATAAAGTAAATACTCTTTTGTGCCTGGCTTCCTTGGCCCAGATCCAGCCATTTTGGTAACATAAATCAGTAATAAGCCAACATGGAAGTGTTCCAAAATTGATTTACTCATTTTCCCATTGATGGACACTTGGGTTCTTTTCTTTTTTTTAAGATTTTTATTTATTTGACAGAGATCACAAGTAGGCAGAGAGGCAGGCAGAGAGAGAGCGAGAGAGAGAGAGAGAGAGAGAGAGGAGGAAGCAGGCTCCCTGCTGAGCAGAGAGCCTGATGTGGGGCTCGATTCCAGGACCCTGGGATCATGACCTGAGCTGAAGGCAGAGGCTTTAACCCACTGAGCCACCCAGGCGCCCCGGACATTTGTGTTCTTTACAGTTTTGAGCTGCTATGAATAAGGTTGGTGTCCATAGTTGTGTGCACATCTTTCTCTGATCATGTGATCTCAATTCTCTTAGACTAGGATTACAAATGTTAGACCGTAGGTAGGGTGCTTGTTGCAGTTTACAGAAAACAGCCAAGCATCTAGCATTCCCACTAACAATGTCTGAGAATTTGAGTTCCCCAACCTCACCAACATTTGGTGTTGTCACCCGTTTTAAATTTTGTCATTGCTTATGGGTGTGTAGTGGTATCTCCTTTTGCTTTTAATTTGTATGTCCCTGATGAATCATGATACTGAGCATACATTTGTTTGTTTACTGAACATTTGTATTGTTCCATTGTGAGGCATCTGTGTTGTTTTTTTTTTTTTCCTTTTCAGCTTCCAGCATTCATTGTTCATGGACCATACCCAGTGCTCCATGCAATATGTGCCCTCCTTAATACCCACCACCAGGCTCACTCATTCCCCCCCCCACCCGCCAAAACCCTCAGTTTGTTTCTCAGAGTCCACAGTCGCTCATGGTTCATCTCCCCATCCAATTTCCCCCAACTCGAGAGGTATCTGTTGTTAAAGTCCTTTGTCTACTTTGAACTGAAGCTGTTTGGATTATTATTGAATATTAAGAGTTCTTTGTATATCCTGGATACAAATCCATTGTCAGGAATACGTAATATGTATATATTCTTCCTGTGTATGTTTCACTATTCATTATTTTATGGAGTATTTTAATGAGCGGGAAGTTTTAAATTTTCATGAAGTACAGTTTGTCATTTTTTTTTCTTTCAGGGTGAATGTTTGCAGTGTTTGAGATAAGAAAACTTTGTCTACACCAAGATAATGACAGTGGTCTCCTAGGTTTTATTTCAGAAACCTTATGGCTGTGACTTTGATGTTTGGGCTTATGATTCATCTTAACTTTTCTTTTTTAAGTATAGTGTCAAGTAGGTTTTAAAGTTCATTTCTTTTTTTCCATTTAGAGATTCACTTCTAGCATAATTTAGGTGGGAAAAAAGGAGCTTTACCTTCCCCTGTTGAAATTTGTCAAAATTAACTGACATTGTTAATAGTGGCATGGGTCTATTTCAAGCTTCTCTTGTGTTCCATTGATCTCCATCTATTTTTACTCTACACTGATAATTTTCTTTCAGAACTTGAATAATGTAGTTCCATTGTCTTCTGGCATATATTAATTCTGATGTGAAGTAGAACTCATTCTTACTGTTTTCTTATATGTAATGTGCCTTTTTCTCAAGCTTCTGAAAATCTCCCCTTTATCTTGGATTTTTAGCATTTTGACTACAATGTGCCTGGGTGTGGTTTCCATTATGTTTAATCTACCTGGGATTTGTTAAATGTCTTGGATATTTGGGCTTATAATTGTCACTAAATTTGGAGAACTATGATCATGACTTTTGCAAATATATATTTTACCCTCAGTCTCTGTCTCTTCTCTTTCTGGGATTCAAAATTAATGTATGTAAGACCACTGATAATGTCCTAAAGGTCATTGAGTCTCTCTTTTTTTTTTCTTTTTTATTTTTTTGTTTTTGTCCTTTATGTTTTGTCATGCTTCAGCTTGAATGGTTTCTGTTAACCTACTGGCAAATTTCCTGATCCTTGCTTCTCTGATCTCTCACGTACCAATGAAAGTATAAACAGGAATACTTTGAATTCAGATAAAGCAAACGATGTTATTCAAGGAAAAAAAATACATTATTTTATTATACTCCTTTCTCTATATTATACCCACATTTTAAAATGTTCTCAGGCATTACAGTAGTGGTTTTAAAGTGCTTGTATACTAATTTCAACATCTGTGACATCTCTGAGTCTATGTCTATTGATTGTTTATTCCCATTATGGATTACTTATTCTTGTTCTTTGTGTCGAACATTTTGAGTGATACTTTTTGGGAGTTTGAATTTATCTTATTTGAGAGAGTACTGAGATTTATTCTGTCACATAGTTAGTATATGGATGGGTCAGCTTTATGCTGTGAAAATTTGGTTTTAGTCTTCATTTGAGCATCTAGAATATCCCGCACTTTAAGACTAGATTAGCCCTAGTCATAAAGTGTGACTTTTCTGGGATAGCAATAAAATGCCTAGGGTTTTCAGTGACATCTCTACACTAATTCTAATCCCAGTATCTCCCAGAACCATGTGATATCTAGAATCTGTGTTCACTTCACAATCCCCTAATAGCTCCTTTTTTCCAGGTCTCATGGGGTTTTGTTCTAACCTTAAACAGTTGTCTATTCAGCCAAATAATCAAGGGGATATATGTATCCAGCTCCTTCTACTCTAACTTCCTATCCCTCAAATCTCACTCACCTTAGCAACCCCAAATCCTGTCTCTTTATTTTGCAAAGTGAGACTGTTGACCTGTTTACTTTCTACTTAAAAATATAAGCTGGGAAAGTGCCTTCAGGCAGGAAGCTGGGGTGATTATCTCACTTGTTCTTCCATTACCCATTGACCACAGAGTTCTACTGTTGGTTGCCCAATGCCCAAAATAGATGTTTTATACATTTTTCCCAGTATTATAACTTTTTATTGTGAGAGGATCTGTCTAGTAATGATGATTAGGTTATATTTAGAATCAAAAGTCTTTTTATTTTGATTTTAAAGCTGGATAAACTGAGGCAAAGAGAAGTTTAAAAACTTGAGAAACATCCAATAGCTTGTCAGAGCCAGGACCTAAATTCATTTTTTCTGGCTCCAGAGTGTGTGTTCTAATGGAGAGCCTGGCAATAGTGTTTTGAGATATATTTTTTCAGGGCCTTAATTTGCTGAAGTGAAATTGAAAAAGTAGTGTTATGTGGTAAGCCATAGGCAGGTATACAAAACAACCTAGTGACAAAGAGATAGAACATGGTGTTATATAACCATGGAGGGAATAGGCAATAACTTACTTTAGTCTCTTCTCCAGCCAGAAAGTATAAAAGATAGCACTACATAGTTGTTATTGTTGTTGTTGTCTTCTGACCTTGTGGCTTGTTCAGTACATGAGGCTTACTGTAAGTACTCAGCAGTGGGTCCCTCCACGAAAAATGAGAGACACTGAGGAGTGGCAACTCAGTCATTTGTATCCTTGATGTCACTTATCCCCTTTATTGGGTCAGAAATAAACCATAGTGAAGGTAAATTCAGACAAGCTGATATCCTTTCTGTTAGTCCTTTATCTTAGTTCTTAATGGTTTTTGCTAATAGACCCATGCTCAAAATTACATCAGAAAATAATTTTGTGGGAGGCCTGGGTGATTCAGTTGCTTGGGCGTCCTACTCTTAATTTTAGCTCAGGTCATGATCTCCGAGTCCTGGGTTAGAGTCCTATTTCGGGTTCCACACTCAGTTCAATAGGGAGTGTACTTGAGGTTCTTTGCTTCTGCCCTCTCTCCATTTGCACTCTCATTTTCTCTCTCAAGTAAAAAAAAAACTTTAAAAAGGAAAAAATTGTTTTATAATCAATTTCTCCATTAACTTCAAATTAGTTAGAATTTTATAACTTGAGCAGCCGTAGAGATACTTTTCACAAGATTACCAGACACATAAAAATTGCTAGTGGCTCTGCTCACAGTAACATTGATGTTTCTTGTAATGGAGTGCCACGAATAAAACAGGACAAAGTTTTCTTTATAATGAGGTATTTAGATTTTGGCTTTGGCTTTCTGTTTTAGACTCTGTGAACTAAAATTTTTATTGCTAACTTGAATTTTACTTGATTTACTAGTTAAAAATCAGTACATACTTGATACTAGATCCTAGAAACTTCTCTCAGAAAGCAGAAAAACATGCCATATCGCCTTTATGGCACTCCAGGGTGATAAGCATTATATTAGTTCTTAAGGGAAAACAACAACAACCTTAGTATAATCCCAACTGTGAACACATATCATTTGTATACTTAATGGAAATGACTGCAAAAAGATTAGGATTATAGATTCAGAAAGGACAAAAATTGTTACAACAATATTTATGACCTGTCTATTGGAGATAAGATACTGTGTTAGGTTAATTCATTAGTTCTTCATGAAAAAAAAAGTATTTGAAGTTGGGGAAAAACCTTGGTCAAGGGCATAAACCAAATGGGAAATTGACTCCTTCTTCACGTGCAGGAAACTCAAGCTTTAAGTGGGACTAAATATAAAAGAGGCATCTGCCTCCCCATGCCCTCTTCACTGCAAGCTTAGACACCTAACTTAAAAGTTGGAGACTACTGCAGCCAAATGTGGACCATGTGACCTCAACACCACAGCTCATTGAACTAGGAGTACCCTTCGGACTGACAGTATCTAATTGTCTAACCTGCTAGCGATCAATCACATTCTTCCACATTTAATTTAAACTAAGAAGCACTATGAGGGAAAAGATATTTGAAATTGATATCAATGGACATGGACGTTGGCCTGAGATAGTGATTTTAGTTATATGTGTGCCCCCAACTCCGTAGAAAACAGAGATCTGCATAAAAGGTGGAATAAGCATTTAGAGACAAACAGAAGGAAAAGACCAAAAGCTCCATAAAAAGCAGATGAGCAGGCCATGTTTTCTCATTTCGCAATTCCTGGTTTTACAAGTGGACCCGTATTTCAGTTCTTATACCTTTGAAGTTGCCTGTGGAATCTTTGAAGTTAATCTCCCTTCACTAGAACTAGCTTGAATAGCTAGCTTCCTTGTTAAAAAAAAAAAAAAAAAAAAAAACTTGCTAAGATGCTTAACTGCCAAGGTCTGATTGTCCTAAAAAAAAAAATTTTAGAATGAACTGGCCTAAATTTTAAAAGATTCTTTGGAAATTATTCTCTCCAAGAGCAAAGAGTGGCCCATCCACCTACCTAATTAAGATCTGTGGTCCCTTTGAAAATTAATGAGCTAAGCTAATGAACCATGTTCAAGAGATAAGCTGCTATTTTGTATTATCCAGCTGATTAAGAAATCAGGACCAAGAGACTAATAATACTAAGTAGCTGTTGGTGCTTCAGAATTCGCATAATCAAATCAGACTCAGTACGCTAAAAAGGAAATGGAATCTGCCCTTTGGTTTCTGGTAGCATATGTTAATTACCTTTCCATAAGTTATATTAAAATAGCAATGGTTCTGTCCCTTATTCCTCTTGTGATGTATATATAATCTTCACTAACAGAACTTTCTGTGTTTATCCTCATGACCTCATTAAGCTTAGATTTTGCCAAATGTTCATGTACCAAAACAGGATTGGAAATAATTTATTTCTGTTACCTTACTGCACTCTCCAGCATGAGAAACAATCAGTGTAATTGGTTGTTTGCACCAAAAGGACTTCCCCTGAGATTATCACATCAACTGGTTCTAAATCAGATAGAATCTATAGTTTGCACAGCATTTTAAGGTTTTACAGGTGCCGTCCTGTGTAGCATTTCATTTCATCCTCAGTAATACATCATTTTGCCCATGAAGAGATAAAGACTAGGGAAGTCGAGTCCAGTTCATTAGGTGGGTCCCACCTGGGTAATCCAGGCTACTCTTCCCATCTCAAGGTCTTTAATCTTAGTCACATTTTCAAAGCCCCCTTTGAGATATAAGAGAAAGTTACTAGGATTAAAACATGGACGTTTACACAGATTCTAGGATTAAGACATGGAGATTTTTGAAAGGGCCAGTATTCTGCCCCCCTATGTTCAGTGAACACTCATTCAGGTCTCTTGAGCTTTACTTCTAATCTCAAAAATTATAATGGTTAGAAAGAACTATGAACAAAGATTTTTGAAACCTCGTTCCCAATATGTTCAAATGACAAAAATAATTTTCTAAGAATATCGTAATAATTTTAAATACCATAAGAACTTGGAAGCCAGAAAATTCATCATAAATATCTCTTGTGGTCTCCTGTAATAAAACTAGGAAACTGATAAGAATTTCAGTCTTACCCAATCTGGAACCTGAAAGAATAAAATTCACACTGCTTAATTTCATTGTAGTAAATCTGAGTCCACTTCCTAATCTGTAATCCTAGTCACTGAACCAGGTATTTTACTTTCCCTCCCCACACTCCCTAAATCAGAACAACTATGAAAATAGGCATTGCCGCACGTAGTCCCTTCAGTTTTCAAAAAGAATATTCTGGTCTCAACACGGCTGTCTAGGTATATTTTTAGTGCCTCATTCTAGAAAGGATAATCCCTAGTGTGCATATAAAAATTTGCACATACTGTATCTACTCCATACGTTTATCTCCATGTCTCTTCTCTTCATTTCCTTGACCTTGATCTATGTTTCTGGCTCATTCTGTGTCCCTGATAAACCTGATGAGCCATTTACCCTTACATGTTTATCCTACTGTGGGCCTCTTTATTTCTCCACACTAACTGAAGTTTTGCCCTTTAAGGGGGGGATTTTCTCCCTTCACCATAGTGTTTCTTGTGTGCCCCTGGGTGCAGTTACAGTTTAAAATCAGTCCATTTGTGTTTAGAAGCTGACAGCTGGCCATAGGCAGTGCCCATTCCTCCGGAAATTCGTAAGTGTGAGCTCAGGGATAAGTGCCTGGGCAATAGTGATAGGTAATGGATGTACACCACCTCTTCATACCACTTTTTTATGCCTCTAGACTTGCTCAACTCTTTTGAAAGTACTCCTTCATTTCCCCATGGATCTTACAGTCTTACAGTACATGCTGCTGGGCCCTCCTAACCTTGTGTGTGGAGGGGTTTGACAGTCTCCCAGGTCATGATAGGCACCTATGGCCATATGGTCACTTCGTGTACCATGCTCAGATGCTCAATCTCGCCCATGTCTCAGGCACATTCTAAGACTTGTCTTATGGATAGTGTGCAATTTTTGGAAGGAATTGAATAGACTTTTCCGCCCCAGAATTCTAGGTTTATGCCCCGCAGTTCATCTACTGACAATTTTCTGAGAATTTCCCTCATTTTCTACCACAGACACCTCTAATAACCTAGTTTATATGACTCAAGTGGCAGAGCTGCTGGGGCTGCAGCCTCGACCTACTAGAGCCTTTGCTTGTTCTGAACTTCATTCAAAACTCACAGACATTCACCTCCCCATAATGATATTCACAAGTGCTGCTTCAAAAAGCCCTTGAGGATTGCCAGACATTTTGCTGATCTCTTAATGGTAGGAAGTACAGGTTGCAGCATTTTGTCCTTCACTTTGCAGAGGATGTCTCAACATACTTCAGCTCACTGGACATGTAACATCTTTACCAGTGTTGCAGACCCCTGCATTTTTGTGAGATTTATTACCCAATCTCTGCTATACATGAGTTTTTTCCCCCCCCAGGCATTATGGGTCACCGTATGCCATAAAAACATAGAATGAAAGTAATGTCCTACAGACTCTCCAACTCCTGCCCAACTCCCTTGCAGTTAAGTTCTAGAGCAGACAGAAGAGTTACTACTGACCTGGAGATAGACTGAGC
This sequence comes from Mustela nigripes, assembly GCF_022355385.1. NCBI lineage: Eukaryota > Metazoa > Chordata > Mammalia > Carnivora > Mustelidae > Mustela > Mustela nigripes. The sequence continues at coordinate 92,222,403 of NC_081568.1, forward strand.
TATGCTACTGGCTGTTTAGTGTAAGGACAAATCACGTCTTACTCTTTCTGATGGGGATGGAGGAAAAATATGCATTTGAAGATGAACACCAACCAATTATATACTGGGGGCTTCAACTGGAGGTACTACTTGGTTAAGTGTGTGATAATACACTCACATGTCGTGACCCAACCAGTTTTTCCAGCTGACAGATCAGTCCATTAAATGGAGGTCTGATTGAGATAGCTCTCCTTGTATTCTTTTAGACTTTGAGTACAGGAGCACCTGAATGGCTCAATGGGTTGAGCTTCTCCCTTTGGTTTGGGTCGTGGTCTCAGGGTCCTGGGATCAAGCCCCACATCTGGCTCAGTGGGAAGCCGCTTCCCCCTCTCTCTCTGCCTATCTCTCTGCCTACTTGTGATCTCTCTCTGTCAAATAAATAAATAAAATGTTAAAAAAAAAAAAAGACTTTGAGTGCAGTGTTAATCTCTGTAATTTTCCCTGGGATGAATTATTACTTGACTTACTGGATTGGCAGGAGTAGGGAACGCATGCCTCAGGGGATCTACTTGGCTTTCCAAGCTTGGGTTTAATGGGCTGAAGAATAAATGTGAGAATTCTATTATCAATATATACTTGGGAACTGGAAACATGGACCTAAATGACCTGCTGTGTGATTGCAGCTCCTTTTATTGTGACCCTGGTATGTCCCTATTCTATCAGGGGATGAGTGATCATTCCCTGATGTCTTTGTCAGTATGGACCTTGTATCAAACAGCCTTCAGAATGTATGGGTATTCCCTTTTCCCTGCTTTATTTTTACCTTCATAAATGACTGCAAGTGTCTTTTGGAGGAGCGCTGGAAGAATCAAGTATATACAGTACTATATGTTTTTTTTCATAGCGTTGTAGGATCTTTCCTCATGGAGATCCAATCTCTCTTTAGTCAGTAGATTCAGGATTCAAGAAATGGTTCAGAGAGGAAACTCTCTAAGGAATCATGACCTTCCTCTGGGTAGCTGACCGCCTTCTACTCATGTGATCCTGACTTCTTCAGGAGGCCCTAGTCTAGCCTTGATCTGACTCATGCAGCTGTGGAAGTTCCCAACCAGATAACCCAGTAGAAGCATACTGTGTGAAAAGAAACAGGTGAAATCAGTTTCAATATATTTTATTGAATCTCAAATATATACAATAGTGTCATTATAATGTATAATCACTACTTTAAAACATGAGTGGCACATTTTACATTCCTTCTTTTTTAGTTTTTGAAATCTCTGTATTTTATACTTCCCACACATCTCAGTTCCAACTAGCCATGTTCAAAGCCTCAGTAGCCACATGTGGCTAGAGCATTTTGGACAGAACAATTTTAGAGCATAATTGTACCACAGAGCAGAGTTGTCCCACCTTGAGTCAAGGAGACTTGGATACCTCTGTATCAGTCAGTGAGGAGGAATAAGCAGAAGTGGGTGTGAAATATCTGTAGACATTGCTGGCTGAAATGGCTCTCAGTAGTCAAAGGCAATTCTCTGAGAAGAACTAGAAACCAGTACCACAGTCCTTGGAGCTGTTGGGGAATAGGTGCTTTGCCTGAAAGAGGGGATCTCTTTGGGAGCCACATGGTGTCTACTAATGATTTTAGTTAAAATCATTTCTGTTACCTGGATCTAAAAATCGTAAGTTGTAACAGAATATCTGAAATGTGATTTTTTAAATTTTAAAATACCATGCCCTTATTTTTAAGAAGTCTCCCTGTTGTAAGCTACTCCCCAAAGAGTGTTGGGGTGGTTCTTAATGGAGAAAAAGGAAGCAGGACAGACCTATTACATCCAACTGGGTAAGTCTGTCAAGAAAAAAAAAAAAAAAAAAAAAGCCTAAAGTTAAAGCAGTAGCAATTAAAACCTCCCAGAATCACCTGGAAACCGTCAGAATAAAAATTGAGAAACTCGGAGGGTAGGGTCCAACCCTCCCAGTGATTCCCATGTATGCTCAAAATAGAACTACTGAATTAAATACATGCTCAGGGAAGGCAACCTCAGCCCTAGCACAGCAAAGGGAGCCTCATGAACTATGTAGGTTTCCTGACCCCCTGAAAAAGGCAGGCTAGTCTAGATGAACAACCCAAATGCTATATGTACTTTTCATGAGAAATCTGGGAGGAGGAGATGGCCTTTATATCTGATGCATTCATAATTAAGATAGAATAACTTACTGCTTCTGTGTTGTACAATGCTTGAGGCGACTGTTCTATTTTCAGAGTTTAAAAAATGATTTTGAGTTTTTACCTGATGTATTTCTGTGGGAAAGAGGAGCCCACTATGACACTTGCTAGTGCAGTAGACCTAACACAAAGTGTCAGAAACAGAAATGACAGCCAAAGAGCTTTGACTAACTCCTCTGCCTAGTTGCCTAGATTGGCTTAAATTCTTGGCCAGGTAGATCTGGGGCATTTACAAGGTACTAACTAATGTATTCTTGGGATGCAAGACTCCTGGCTAAGTTGCAAAGAGCAAGCAAGTAAACAGGAGATAAAAGAAGGTCACTGAGAGCCCAGACAGAAAAATCCTCAAAACAGAGGCAAGGGACCCAAAATACTTGGAAGATAGTCCTTAACCTCAAATAAAGAGGTTTCTATTTAGTTGGTACTTCTTGGTCACTTAAAGATGAACCATATAGGGTGTCTTGAAAAACCAGTTTGAGAAGCATCCCATGAGAAGTTTAGCATGGCTGGTCTTCACTGACTGCAACAGGGATCAGACGTACAAGAGCAGATATTGTGATCATGGCACACCTCTGCTGCATAATGCGGTCTTCCAGGTAATCCTGGAAAAATGTCTACTAATTTGTTTAGATTATGAACAAAGTAAAACTGTTTAGAACATTATCACAGAAAACATGGAACCCACTCCTCCAAGAATCTCTGTTGAAAGTAGTCAAATTTGAGAAAAACCATTCTGAATGCCTTTCTCTTTGCACCCCCCCTCCATTGTCTGAACATTGAAGAACCCCTTATTGTGAAATTTGTTCTAGAATTGGGAGATGCAGTTAATTTTCTTCTACAGGCTCTAGTGTGAATGGTAGATTTCTTTTCTAAGGAAGAAATACCATAGATAAACATGTGGCAACTTGATTAGACAACTAGGACAGGATCATGACAGAGGGTTTGGATCCTGAATTGACTTAGTCTAATGCCAATTCCTGTTTTCCCCGTTGTCATCCCTCACTGTTTCATTCCGATTCCAACCCACTGTGAAACTGCAAAAGTTGTTGAAAACATTTGCAAATGTTTCTACTCTAAATGCTTACTAAGCTATGAAATAAGCAATATAACATTTAAAAAATGCTTTTCCATATATAATACTTCTGTTATCCTTCATTATGGCCCTCTTCCACACAGTGGTTCCCTAACCCCTGATACATCTTGTCCTATGCACCTTGGCTTGTTGAACCATTTTCAAAAAACTAGAACCTACTAAAGTGTGTAACATTTAAAGGAATGTGTAAGAGACGTGTGTATGTGTCTGTGTGCGAGAGAGTGTTTTAGGTACCAGCTGTCTTACTGAATTACAATCATGCCCATTTCCTGTACTGTTTATGTGTGGTGGTGCCTATTAGTAGAGATCATGTTTATATTAGAATCAAACTACCTCATTTGACCTGTCGCATGGCCCTGAGAAAACCTTTCAACTTTTATCTGCTCACTTTCCCCCTCTGTAAAATAGGAATAATAATAGTACCTGCTCATGTAAAATAATTTGAACAGTATCTGACACATGGTGAGCACTCCATAAAAATGTTAGATATTGTTAATAAAATACTAGAACATTTAATTTATTCTCTATTTTTTAGAGATACATATGCCACTTGGAAGCCAATTATTTTATCATCTCTCAAGACATGCTTTTGGATAAAATAGAAAAATAAGACAAAATGGCATTTTTAATGAAGTGAAATCACTAAGGAACTAAATCATAAGCATTTTGATTAGTGGACTAATGTTATTGGTCTGGTGAATCTACTGTACATTTTAGTATTCTCTGTCTGCTCTTGGCCTGTTTAATATATTGTCAATGACCTGAATAAAGATGAAAAAGCATACTTAAATTTTCAGGTAAAATTTAGTTTATAAATACAATGTCTACATATAACAGAATTTGTAAAAACAATAAGAGGTCCATCTATTGAACACACTGTGACTGGCAATTTATATGCATTTATCTATAACCCATGGCATGGTCCTTTGAATCTGATATTCTTAAATCCCATTGTAGGACACTTTCTTCCTTTAATAAAAAAGCCATTAGGGAAACTCTCTGCCTCTTAATAGTCCATCCTTAGCTCCAGGACCAGGACTGCATCATGTTTGATTAAACCAACAGTTATCTAACTGTGGTCTCAACCCACAACATCCATATCATTCACAGTTTTGGTAGAAAAGGAAATACCTGGACCATGCCTCTGACCTGCTGAATCAAACTCTAGAAGCAGCAGCCAAGAAATCCATGTTTTCACAAGACCTCCAGATGATTCTGATACATAATTAGTTTGAGACCACTGACCTAAGCCAATTATCACCCCACAGCCCTTACTAGGGCTAGGGTGATAATTTATCACATGACTATATAACCATAGTCATGTGATAAACTTCTGGCCATTAAGATGTGAGGAGAAATTTGAGAGACTTCTGGGAAACTTTCTTTCTGTATTAAAAAGAACAGTTTGGAAAAAGGAATCCCTCTTTGGTTGGGGGACTTATTCCTACCTTTGATGCATGGAACTATGGCAGCCATTTAAAGTTTAAAAGGGAATTTGCAGTGCAGCAAAATGGGAAGATGGAAGGAGCCTGAATCTTGATGATATCACTTAGCCATCAAATTTATCAAAATTAAAATTGTCTTACCTCCAGACCTCGTTGTTCTTTTATTGAAATAAAACTGACATACAATGTTATATCTGTTTCAAATGTAGAACACTTGATTTGACAGCACTATACATAACTCCATGCTAACCATAATAAACATAGACACCATCTATCACCATACGTCATTATTAAAGTATGATCAACTCTATTCCCTATGCTGTACTTCTCATCACGATGATGTACTTGTTTTATAACTGGAATTTTGTACCTCTTAATCCCCTTCATCTATTTTGCTTATCCTTTGGCAACCACCATTTGTTCTGTCTTTAAGAGTTGGGGCTTTTATTTTTTTTAGATTCCACATATAAGTGAAATTATACAGTATTACTCTTTCCCTGACTTATTTCACTTAGCCGAATATCCTGTAAATCCATCCATGATTTCACAAATGGCAAGATTTCTTTTTATGGTTGGGTAATCTTTCTACACACACACATATACATATACACTTATGTATATATACGTATGTATATATTATCATTATTGGGTTTCTTCTGTATCTTGGCTATTATAAGTAACACTGCAATAAACAGAGGGTGCATATATCTTTTCCAGTTAATATTTCTGTATTCTTCACATAAATATCTCATAGTTAAATTATTGGATCACATATCTATTTTTAATTTTTTGAGGAACCTTCATACTATTTTCCAATAAGTTTCACCAATAAGCCTTCTCACCAATGGCATTAAAGGACTCCGTTTTCTCCACACCCTCCCCAACACCTAGAATTTCTTGCCCTTTTGATCTGTGGTTTAAGTTGGTATCTTGTTTTGATTTGTATTTTCCTGGTGATTAGTGATGTTGAGCATCTTTTCATGTGTCTGCTGGACCTCTGTCATCTTTGGAAAAATGGCTATTCAGGTATTCTGCCCATATTTTTTTCTGAGTATTTTGGTTGGGTGGGGGGATGTTAAGTTGTGTAAGTTCTTTATATATTTTAGATCCTGATCCCATATGAAATACATCATTTGCAAATATCTTCTCTCATTCAGTAGGTTGCCTTTTTGTTTCGTGAATAGATTCCTTTCCAATAGTTAGTTTTTGCTTTTGTTTCTCTTGCCTGAGGAAACCTATTTAGAAAAAAATGCTGCTAACACTGATGTTCAAGAGATTACTGCCTATATTTCCTTCTCTGATTTTTATGGTTTTGGTCTTCTACTTAGTCCTTTAATCCATTTTTAATTTATTTTTGCACATTATGTAAGAAAGTGGTACAGGGGTGCCTGAGTGACTTAGTGGGTTAAGCTTCAGCCTTCGACTCAGGTCATGATCTCAGAGTCCTGTGATCGAGCCCCACATAAGGCTCTTTGCTCAGCACGAGGCCTGCTTCCTCCTCCCTCTCTCTCTGTCTGCTGCTCTTCTACTTATGATCTCTCTCCCTCTGTCAAATAAATAAATAAAATCTTTAAAAAAAAAAAAAGTGGTCCATTTTTATCCCTTTGTATGGAGCTGTCCAGTTTTCCCAACACCATTCGTTGAAGAGACTATCTTTTTCCAATTTTATACTCTTGCTTCCTTAGTCATGGATTATGACCATATAGGCATGGGTCTATTTCTGTTTTTTTTTTATCCTGTTCCATTGATAAGTGTATCTGTTTTTGTGCCAGTATCACACTGGTTTCATTACTTTACCTGTGTAGTATAGTTTAAAATCTGGGATTGTGATACCTTCAGCTTTGTACTTTTTCAGATTGCTTTGACTCTTCAGGGTTTTTGGTGGTTTCATACAAATTTTAGGATTTTTTGTTCTAGTTTTATGAAAAATGCTATTTGTATTTTAATCAGAATTACACTGAACATGTAGAGTCCTTTGGGTAGTATGGAAATTTTAACAGTATTGGATGTCTGAATCTGTGAGCACGGTGTATCTTTCTGTTGTGTATTCTATAATTTCTTTCATCTGTATTTATAGTTTTCAGAGTGTAAGTCTTTTACCTTCTTGGTTAGATGTATTTGTTGGTATATTACTGTTTTTGGTATAATTATGAATGTTCTTATTTATTTTTCTGCTAGTTCATTATTAGTGCGTAGAAAGGCAATAGATTTCCGTGTGTTAATATTGCATCCTGAAATTTTACTGAATCAATTGATCAATTTTGATTGTTTTTTGTTAGTCTTTAGGGTTTTCTACATTTAGAAAAATGTTGTGTGCAAAGAGTGACAGTTTTACTTGGTAGTTACCAAGTTGGAAGCCTTTTATATCTTTTTCTTGTGTGATTACTACAGCTAGGACTTCCAGTAAGTACTATGTTGAATAGAAGTGGCAAGAGTGAACATCCTTGCCTTTTCCTTATCCTGGAGGAAAAGCTCTCCATTTTCTACCATTGAATATGATGTTAGTTGTAGATTTTTCATATATTGTCTTTATTATGTTGAGGCTTATGCCCTCTAAACCCACTTTGTTGAGAGTTTCAGTCATGAACAGCAGTTGGATTTTTGTCAAATGATTTTTTTTTGCATCTATTGAGACAATACGGTTTTTATCCTTCCTTTTATTTATGTAATGTATCATATTGATTGATTCCTGACTATTGAACCAAGCTTGCACCCCAGGAATAAATGTCACGTGATCATCATGAATGATCCTTTTAAGGTATTGTTGAATTCAGTTCGCAAATATTTTGTTGAGGATTTTCTATCTCTGTTCATAAGACATATTGGCATGTACTTTATTGTCTTTAACTGGTTTTGGTATCTGAATAATACCAACCTTGTAAAATGAACTTGGAAGTTTTCCTCCTTCTTCTACTTTTTTGTAATAGTTTGAGAAGAATAGATATTAACTATTTCTTAGGTATTTTGTAGAACTCAACTATAAAGCCATACAGTCCTAGTCATTGATTTGTTGGGAGTGTTTCGATTACTAAATCAATTTCACTGCCAGTAATTGGTCTGTTCAGTTTCAAGAGATTATATATAGGAATTTACCCATTTTTTCTAGGTTGTCCAATTTATTGGCATATAATTTTTCATAATCTTCTAATTCTTTGTATTTCTTGGTGTCCATTATTTCTCCTCATTCATTTTTGATTTTTACTTTTTTTTATGAGTTTGGTTGACTGTTCATCAATTTTGTTTATCTTTTCAAAGAACTAGCTCTTGGTTTTATTGGTGTTTTCTACTTTTTGTAGTTTCTACCATATTTATTTTGGCTCTAATCTTCATTTTTTCCTTCTTCCTACTAGCTTCAGGCCTTCCTTGTTCTTTTTCTAGACTAATTCGTTGTAAACTTAGGTTGTTTGAGATTTCTCTTTTCTTGAGATAGACCTGTATTACTATAAACTTCCCCCTCAGAACTGCTTTTGCTGTGTCCTGAAGAAATGGGCCTCTTATTTGCACTTTCATTCATCTTCATGTATTTTTATATTTGCTTTTTTATATTTTCAGCGATGCATTGTTTATTTAGTAACCTGTTGTTCAGCTTCCATGCATATGTGGGGTTTTTTTCCAGTTTTTCCTTATAATTGATTTCTAGTTTCATACCATCATGGTCAGAAAAAATGCTTGAAGGGATTTCAGTTTTCTAAAATTTATTGAGATTTGTTTCATGGCTTAACATGTGACTTATCCTGGAGAATGTTTCTTGTGCACTTGAAAAAAAAAGTGTATTTTGAATGGAATGTTTCATATGTATCTATTAGGGCCATTTGGTCTAGTGTGGCCTTCAAAGTCACTGTTCATGTACTGTTTCCTTGCTGATTTTCTCTCTGGCTACTATATCCTTGATGTAAGGGAGATGTTAAAGTCCCCAGTATTACTGTATTAACGTCAATTTCTTTCTTTAGGTGTGTTAATACTTAATGTATTTAGGTTCTTCTATGTAGTGTACATGGATATTCACAATTAAATCCTCTTGTTGGATTAATCCTTTTATGATTATTTAATGCCCTTCTTACCTCTGGCTACAGTATTTGATTGATTGATTGATTGATGGTGGGGAGGAGCACAAGGAGAGTGCAAGAGAGAATTTTAAGCAGTCACCATGCCCAAAAAGGAGCCTGACAGTGGGGCAGAACCTCATGACCTTGAGATCATGACCTGAGCCAAAAACAAGTTAACTGACTGAACCACCCACATACCCCTATAGTATTTGTTTTAAAATCTGTTTTATCTGATGAAAGTACTGCTACTCCAGCTTTTCTTTCTTTCTTTCTTTCTTTCTAAATTTTTTTGCCTTCATTAGCATGGAATATATTTTTCTATTCCTTCACTTATAGATTATATGAGTTCTTAGTTCTGAAGTAAGTCTCTAGTGGGCATCATAAAGATGGTCTTGTGTTTTTGTTAACTTTATCCATTCAGTCACTCTGTCTTCTAATTGCAGCATTTAGTCCACTTACATTTATCTGACAGGTATTTTGATTATTGCCATTTTGCTCGTTGTTTGCTACTTGTTTTGTAGTTCTTCTGTTTCTTTCTTCTTCCCTTGATCTTTTCCCTTGTGGTTGATGGCTTTCTTAGATATTAGGCTTGTATTCCTTTATCCTTTTTTTTTTTTCTTTTACAAGGTTTTGATTTCTGGTTACTATTAAGTTCATATGTAACATCTTATGTATATAGCAGTGTGTATTAAATTGATGTGTTTAAGTCAGAACACATTGTAAAAGCACTAAATTTTTATTCCCTCCTCCCACATTTTATAGATATAATATGATATTTTATATCTACTTGTGTATCCCTTCACTCATTCTTGTAGATATAATTGATTTGATAACTTTGTTTTAACCTCTATACTGAATTTACTGATTTGATTTACCTTTACTGTATGTTTGCTTTTACTTGTGAAATATTTTTCTTTTATAATTTTCTTCTGGCTTGGCCCTTTTCTTTCAACTTAATGAATTCCCTTTAACTTACCTTAGAAGTCTGGTTTAGTGGTGATGATCTCCTTTAACTTTCATTTGGGAAACTTTTTCTCTCATTCTGAATAGTAACCTTGCTAGGTAGAGTGTTACTGGTTGGGGGTTCTTCATTTCAGCACTTGAATATATCCTGCCACTACCTCTGGCCTGCTGAAAACCCAGTCAATAGCCTTATGGGGTTTATAGCCAATTCCTGATGGCACACGGGAGAAGAATGAGGCACAAACAAGTCAGCTGCAAGAGAAAGGGAGCAGGGGACAACAGTAGAAAAGACTGTTGCCCCGAACAACCCCTCAGTCCCACTTTTATTAGATACAAACAGTAACCAACGGAAGAGCTGAAGAAGGCCAAACATTAGTCATATGCCTTACAGATAAACAAGAAGGGAGGCAAAATATGTCTGGTCAAGCAGTATAAAGTTTATAGTTGAGCAAGCACATCCAAAGGACTTCTCTAATTAGCCACAGGTGCCCTGTGGGGTGGGGGGGGGGAAGGGGAGATAACGGAAATATGAAGCAGGCAGCATTCAGCCCTGAGCCTGCGGGGTGTTCCCAGCTGCTCCTCTTGAAGGCCGTATATCGTCCTCTCCCCCAGAGGTCTGTTGTCAGTATGTGCTTTTCTTGAGGCTATATCTAAACGTGCTTGGTAACCAATAAAATTTCTCATGGGTTATATTCTAAGTAATACATTGTTCTGAGGGACAGTTACAGTTTACCTTGTATGCAACTGTTTCCTTTTCTCTTACTGCTTTTCAATTTTTATATTTTACTACTTTTTGCAAATAATTACTATGTTTCTTAACGTCCTTGGATTGATTTTTGTTACGGGCTCTCTGTGCTTATAAGACCTGTATTTGTTGCTTCCTATGATTCTGGAAGTTTTCATGTACTATGTCTTCAAATAAGTTGTCTGTCCCCTTCTCTTTTTCCCTTTGGGAATCCTTGTAACATGAATGCTACTATGCTTGATGTTGCAGAGTTCCCTTAACCCACTCTCATTTTTTATTACTCTTTTCTTTTTACTGTTTAATTTGGTTGCTTTCCATTACCCTGTCTTCCAGGATCATTGACCCACTATGCATCTTCTAATCTGCTGTTGATTTCTTCCAGTGTGTTTTTCATTTCAGACGTTGAATACTTAGGTTCTGACTGGTGGTTATGTTTTCTATCTTTGTAGAAGTTTTCACTGAACTCATTAACTCTTTTCTCAAGTCCAATGAGTATCTTTATGACTCCTATTTTGAACTCTTTATCAGGCCTATTTTATCTTCATTTTATTTAGGTCTTTTTTTTTCTTTTTTTTTTTTTTAATTTATTTTCAGTGTAACAGTATTCATTGTTTTTGTACCACACCCAGTGCTCCATGCAATACGTGCCCTCTCCAATACTCACCACCTGGTTCCTCCAACCTCCCCCCCCCCCCCCTCAAAACCCTCAGATTGTTTTTCAGAGTCCATAGTCTCTCATGATTCACCTTCCCTTCCAATTTCCCTCAACTCCCTTCTCCTCTCTAACTCCCCTCGTCCTCCATGCTATTTGTTATGCTCCACAAATAAGTAAAACCATATGATAATTGACTCTCTCTGCTTGACTTATTTTACTCAGCATAATCTCTTCCAGTCCTGTCCATGTTGCTACAAAAGTTGGGTATTCATCCTTTCTGAAGGAGGCATAATACTCCATAGTGTATATGGGCCACATCTTATCCATTCGTCCGTTGAAGGGCATCTTGGTTCTTTCCACAGTTTGGTGACCATGGCCATTGCTGCTATAAACATTGCGGTACAGATGGCCCTTCTTTTCACTACATCTGTATCTTTGAGGTAAATACTCAGTAGTGCAATTGCAGGGTATTAGGGAAGCTCTATTTTTAATTTCTTGAGGAATCTCCACACTGTTCTCCAAAGAGAATGCACCAACTTGCATTCCCACCAACAGTGTAAGAGGGTGCCCCTTCCTCCACATCCCCTCCAACACATGTTGTTTCCTGTCTTGCTAATTTTGGCCATTCTAACTGGTGTAAGGTGATATCTCAATGTGGTTTTAATTTGAATCTCCCTGAAGGCTAGTGATGATGAACATTTTTTCACGTGTCTGATAGCCATTTATTTGTATGTCTTGATTGGAGAAGTGTCTGTTCATATCTTCTGCCCATTTTTTGATATGATTGTCTGTTTTGTGTGTGTTGAGTTTGAGGAGTTCTCTATAGATCCTGGATATCAACCTTTTGTCTGTACTGTCATTTGCAAATATCTTCTCTCATTTCGTGGGTTGCCTCTTTGTTTTGTTGACTGTTTCCTTTGCTGTGCAGAAGCTTTTGATTTTGATGAAGTCCCAAAAGTTCATTTTCACTTTTGTTTCCTTTGCCTTTGGAGACATATCTTGAAAGAAGTTGCTGTGGCTGATATTGAAGTGGTTTCTGCCTATATTCTCCTGTAGGATTCTGATGGATTCCTGTCTCACATTGAGATCTTTTATCCATTTTGAGCTTATCTTTGTGTGTGGTGTAAGAGAATGGTCAAGTTTCATTCTTCTACATATAGCTGTCTAGTAAATTTATAGCTGAAGGACAGAATCATGTACACTATTTCAAGCTGAATGCTCAGCTTCTTGCAGGCGTTTCTTTATTCACCTCTGTTCTCCAGAAACAGCCTCATTGTCTACCGTTACTACCTGGAACTGCATTACTTTGAACCTTAAATCTAAAACAAGCCCTTTCTGTCTCAATCCTCCCCAAAAGTCCTTTACTTTTTTAGCATTTCACTCCCCAAAGCCTATGTAGCACCACAGTTCCAAGCCTCTTCCCCTCCCCAGTTCTTGCCCAGTTGTTTCCTAGTGGAATTACCTTTAAATAGGAGTAGTAACTTGGTAGGGAGAAATAATATTTGAAGGTTGAGAGTGAGATAGAGAAACAGACAGTTGAGCCCCTTTGGGATAGAGCAACAGCTGCCTAATTTTCTAAGTGATTTACATCCTGGGACTCTGGGTCTAGGAACAGACTGTAGTAATGGTAGGAAGGTCTTTATGCAGATTTTTTAGGTGTACTCTATTGTATTAATCTGAGCCTAGATGAGCCATGTAAAGAACTCATATGATTTTGCTCATTGCTCTCAGTTTTTGGAAGTGATGTACTTTTACCCTGTTTCTTTCAGTAGAAATTGGGAGAAATAGAGGCCAAAATTGAAGCTTCTAGACAAATGCTTTATTAAACAAGGAGTCTCCTGTGGAAGATGATCGTCTCAAAGTGCCTTTGAATTTTAATCCCTTTTACTCAAACACAATTTTTTTTTTCTAAATTTGGTGTTGGTTTTGAACCTGAGTACTATGCACAGCAGATTGTATTTTGCAAAGACGGTCAAAAAATATTTTGCATTTCACATGCATTCCTGCAATGTGACTTTGGTGATACTCCCTATCAACAATTGTAGTTAATTTCTCTACATTCTTGGCTGAGACTTATACCTCTGGGTAATATCTGGGTAAGTCTTATACCTATTGAGCGATAATGTATAGCAGAGTGGGTCTGACACTTTCCTGTCTTGTGTTTTGAAAACTTTCTCTTGAGAAGCTCATTCTGGAAAGCTAGCTGCCATCTTAGAAAAAGCCCGAATTACCAAGAAGAAACATGTAAGGCGCTCCAAAGCAATAACCCCAGCTGAATTCCTAGGGGACAACTAGAATCAATTCTCACAATGAGAGTGAGTCATCTGAAATACCAGCCAGCCAGTAGAACTTTGAGATGATGCATGTCACACCAGCTATGTGACTTCATTTAATGTGAACCCCATTGTAGAAACAACCCATGGAGCATAGTCAATCCACAGAACTGTGAGAGAAGATCATCCTTTTTTTTTAATCCCCTAAGGCTTGAGGTAATTTGTTAAGCAGTAAGAGATAATTAGAATGCTATCTTAAAAAGAATTTTTTTTTTTTTAAGAAAGGAAGAATACTATCCTGAATGGAACCAGATCCTGTATATCCTTATTTTGCTCTCCTAAAGCTGATCTTGACCTTTCAATAGTATTTTTTGGAAAACAGAGGGTGAGTCTAAATAATTTTAAGACTAAGGAAAAGTTGAACTAATATTAATAATGGTCTGGGGTACCAGACTGTGGTGCCTGGGTGGCTCAGTCAGCTGGGTGTCTGCCTTAGCTCAGGTCATGATCCCAGGGTCTTAGAATCAAGCCCTGGATCGATGGCCTGCTTATCCCTCTCCCACTCCCACTGCTTGGGCACATGTGCACTCTCTCTCACTCTGTCAATTAAGTAAGTATCTTTTTAAAATTATAATGGTCTGAATAGTGTTTAAATTTGTGTGTACGTATGCGTATGTATTGGTTCCCATACTAGTTCACTAGGGCTGCTGTAAAACATTACTACAAAACTAGTTAGTGGCTTAAAACAAATTTATTTTACAGTTCTGGAGGCCCAAAGTCTGAAATCAAGGTCTATGTTGACAGGAACATACTTTCTCTAACACTTGTAGCAGAGAATCCTTCCTTGGCTTTTTCAGCTTCTGGTACCACTTAACATTCTTTGGCTTCCTTGGCTTGTGGCTACATCACTCCATTCTCTACCACTGTTTGCACGCTGCTTTCTTTTCTATGTGTGTATCTTATCTATATTGGGTGTCTCTTTCTATATATATCTAGATAAGGCAGGATTATCTTCTCATCTCAAGATCCTTAAATATATTTGCAAAGACCCTCTTCTCAAGTAAGGTGTCCTTCTCAGGTTCCAGGGATTTAATATGGTTATCTTTGGGGGGCCATATTTAGGCCAACCACAACTGGTATAGGAAGCAAGCCGTGCAAGGAAGTCCCTATAACCCTAAGTCCCTATAACCCTAACACATTTCTAAGGGAAGGTAGGGATGCCTGGGTGGCTCAATGAGTTAAGCTGCTGCCTTTAGTTTGGGTCATGATCCTGGGGTCCTGGGATTGAGTCCCGCGTCAGGCTCCTTGCTCGGTGGGGAGCCTGCTTCTCCCCCTCTGCCTGCCTCTCTGCCTGCTTGTGTGCTTTCTCTCTTTCTCTTTCTGACAAATAAATAAATAAAATATTTAAAAAACAAACAAACACACAAACAAACCCTAAGGGAAGGTAAATAAAGCTCAAACTTACCAAGCAAATGAATGAGTTCATTGCATAGGGTTTCAAAAACAGATGGTAGTTTATGCTGCAGTGTGAGTTCTTTTCCTAAATTTGATGACCAAGTGTGGGATACTTGATGTATTTGCCTTCTGTTCAGTTGTTATGATCACTGACACTACATACATTAATGTGATATAAATGTAAGCAGAATGAGTATTTGTAAATGGATTTAAATGAAGCTCAGTTAAGGGTTACATGAATACTAACAAGGTTAGCTTCATCAAACAATCAGGGATAACTTTTGTTACACTCCTTTTAGGATTTTCCTGCAAACTGCTTTACACTGATCATATTTTGGTTGGTATTAACTGCTCTCTGGCTTAGTCATCCTCATTTATCCCCCCCCTCATATAATTACCATAAATATATTGCTTATTTCCTTTATTTAAATTCTGATTATTTTCCTCTGCACCATTCCAGCGATATCCTGGTATTTAAAACATTTCAAGGGGCGCCTGGGTGGCTCAGAGGGTTAAGCCTCTGCCTTTGGCTCAGGTCATGATCTCAGGGTCTTGGGATCGAGTCCCACATCGGGCTCTCTGCTCAGCAGGGAGCCTGCTTCCTCCTCTCTCTCTGCCTGCCTCTCTGCCTACTTGTGATCTCTGTCTATCAAATAAATAAATAAAATCTTAAAAAAAAAATAAAACATTTCAAGCCTCTTATTCATGTTACATTCTCCAAAGGAGATCTCCTAGGAAAATAGCTCATATTCTCACACTAAGAAGCATAAGAACTAGTTAAGTAAAATGCCAACTCAATATGTCAGTAGTATTGGCAGGTGGTACCGGATGTCTGGTGGCAAATGCACTGAAACACCCAAGTCAGTTAATGTTGGAATTGCATTATCAGATGTTTATGACTTATAAGTGCAATCTATTGATTGAAATTGTGTAGTATCTGAGCCAAGATTAAACAGATAATTAAATTCCTCTGTTGAGCCATCCATATGGCCCATTAAATACTTCTATTGGTCAAAGTTAATTTTGAAATAGAGAACATTTAAATATGCTAATTCTGTCTCTATTCATCTCAGTCTCTTTTATAGACACACACACACCCTGAGAAAGAAGCAATGGTCATGACATGATCTGCCAAAAGAAAAGGCAATACAGAAAATAAGAAATGTCAGAATTTTGAAATTATGCTTTTCTCTAGTTTTAGAAAATAAAGGCAAAAGAAAATGTAGACAATATTTATATTCCTCTCCTAGTCTAGGATGCTGATGACTGGGGACTATATTCTGGGTCAAAACATAAGCAGTTCTTTTTAAAAAAAAAACAGTAATGCCATAAAGAAAACCATCACATGTCTTGGAGCATATGCAATGAGATGGGTGACATGTGTAGCTATGTGTAATACCAAAGGTGCCAGTACTGCATGCATAACTAGCTTTCTGAACAATCTGAACAAGACAGATTTATTTCCACCAGTACTCCTTTCAGACATAATTTATGAGCTCTACCTTCCATGCTCCCTAATGAATTCTCATTCCCATTTTAGTGAGTACAATTCAATTTGAGGTCTGAAAAGCACCATCAATGAAAATCAAACTAAATTTATACACGGTCTCTAATTTTATAATTATAAACCAACAAATACCAGAAAAAGAGAGGTCAGTAACACCTTCTTACTATCCACTACATTTCTTCTCCCTACAACAAATTTTCTTAGGACCCCTCTTTTTTTTTTTTTAATTAACATATAATGTGTTATTTGCCCCAGGGGTACAGGTCTGTGAATCATCAGGCTTACACATTTCACAGCACTCACCATAGTACATGCCCTCCCCAATGTCCTAGGACCTCTCTTAATTAGAAAACTTTTATGTTAGTTTACCAGTGCCATGATGACACAATACCACAGCCTGAGTGGTGCAAATAACAAAAATTTATATTCTCATAGTGGTATAGGCCATCTATATGCCATTTTTGGGGGGAAAAAATGTCCTTCTTGTTCCTCTGCCTATTTTTTAATTGGGTTGTTTATTTTTATTGTTGATTTGTGTAACTTCTTCATATATTTTAATTATTAACCCCTGATTAGATCTATCCTTTTATTTTGGTATAGTCTCAATAGTTTCATACTTACAATCATTGAGCCTCTTTAGAAACAAGGCATTATGCTGATGTAGGGTTATAATAATATTTAAAACATATTTTATTTACTACATTAGTGAGGGCTCTTTTGGTGGCCAGTGACAGAAACCCAATCCAAATTAAAAACTAGTGCGTATTTAAAACAAAACAAAACAAAAACAAAAGCTCCTAGCTCACGGACGTGAAATGTCATGTGACATGAGTATAGTTCCAGTTCATTAATATCGATCTCTCTTCATCTTTTTGTTCTTCATTTCTCTTTGTTAACTTTATTCATAGAGAGGTCTACCTCTGCTTTGGCTAAATGACCACCAGAAGTTTTAAACTTCGTATCTACCAACCTAGGACCTCATTGAAATGAGAGTGCTGTTCCAAGACCTCCAACTAAAGTCTCAGGTCCACTATTTATTGGCTTTGATAAAATCAGTTTATGTCAAATGATTACCCTTGAATCATCACCGTGGCCAGAGAGAACCAATATGCTGATTTATCTAGTTCAGGTCTGCTCTTGGTACCAAGAGAAAACTAAGCTGCTCCCAAATGACCAAGAATGAAATAAGGGCCCAGTTTTTCTCCAGTTAAATAGATGTAATGGATAACCAGGATTACAAGTAACATTGGCCTGCAACATCTAATCTCGAGACACCACAGAGCACACTAAAACATAAAGTCCATAAACAGTTCTTCCCTCCTTCTCCACCTCCTTCTTTCACTCCTTCCTTCCTCCCCCAGCCACCGTCCATCCATGTATGCATCTACACAGATCCTCATGATGATGTGATGGTAAATGTCTAACTAGCTTTCTAAGGAGAAAACAAAGACCCTGTTTTGTAGCGTTTGCCAAATTAGTCGTGTAAGTGTTCCTACAGTAGCTGATTTCTCTACCCATATGATGTCACTGAATCTGGAACTGGAAAGAGAAGCATGTTAACACTTGGCTCTTGTGATCCGGTGTTAACTGTTGAGAGTGCACCACTGTAATAATTAAAGAATCGGTGGGAGAAGTTATTTTTATTTGAGGTTGTTAGAGGTGGTGTAATATAGTATGTGGCATATGATGTGACCTTTAAAAGAGCCATAGAATATTTACAAGTTCATTGGAGGTGTGGTAGAATAAAAAAAAAAGAAACAGATTTACTTTTTTTTTTTTAATTTTCAGCATAACAGTATTCATTATTTTTGCACCACACCCAGTGCTCCATGCAATCCGTGCCCTCTCTAATACCCACCACCTGGTACCCCAACCTCCCACCCCCCGCCGCTTCAAACCCCTCAGATTGTTTTTCAGAGTCCATAGTCTCTCATGGTTCACCTCCTTCCAATTTCCCCCAACTCCCTTCTCCTCTCTAACTCCCCTTGTCTTCCTCTTACCTCAAAGAATCAGTTAGAAAAAGGAGCTATTACAAGATACTTTTGTTCTTAAATGTTCAGGTTATATCACTTAAAGCCCTGTAATACTTTGTTCTTAAACTTTCAGGTTATATCAGTTAAAGCCCCATATCAAGGTAGCCTTTATGTAACATTTCATGGGGAGGAATGGATGTATTGGGGAAAATGAATTTTTGATTCTGAGGGTCCCATTATTAGAATTCTGAAACCATTCCAATACTTGCTTCATTTTCTAAAATCATCTTGTTTTATTATTTCAACTCTGCTAATGTCAGACCTGATTTATGTGTAAATGTAACTACAGTCATTCAATTAAAAAAATAGTCTTATTTCCTCAAGAGAAATGACCTGGGAAGAATAACATAAGATAAAATTTGCATAAAGAAGTAATAGAATTCCACCATCAGCTCTGACCTCTAAAGAGTTTGGAAGTCACCAATACTGTCCTTAAAACAAGAAATAGTTGAATAAACCGAAAAACATTTTCTTTTCTTGGACCTCCATTAGAAAACTGATTATAGGACAAACCATCACCCGAGAATCTGAAGAGAGATAGGAGTCTCAAAAGTAATAGCCAGTGTGTGCTTACGCAGAGCAAAAGCTGCTAGATCCATTAACTGGTAAGAACACTTAAGTGGCAATTTTAATGACTTGCTGGAGATTGAATGTGGACCAGTATGAGAATGAGAAACTCCTGGAGGTCACAGTTTAAGGGTGAACTGATGCTTTATGAGTTTATCTCCAGCATCCCTACCATGTTCTCATAATAAATATCTGACAAACAGCAAACACTGTGAGATAAGCCCAAAGAGTTGTCAATACCAAAGCCCTATGTGGTAAGGGGAAAGGCTCCCAGAGTCTTATCAGAGCTGAAAGAAGTGCACTGCTTACCTTCCTGCATGTTCTAGCTTCTCTGTCTTAGCTAAGGGGGAAATAAAAACTGTATTACAGAATAGTAGTTGTGAAGGTCATATACTTGAGACATGGGACCACAAATAATATCATAGAATGTAGCACCTTCCCCCTAGTTTACCACTACATAAACAAAATATGTAACTACAGTGAATTACAGTTCAAAGAGCTTCAAGACAAAGACTTTATCTGATGAGGTGTACTTAGGGAAACCCAAAGTGAAGAGGGGAGATAACACAAGGTCCCTAGGGGAATTTTAAGATTTTGGTACTTATAACTACAGCAAACATTAAATAGCACTGTTCCTAGCCAGATAATCACAAATCCTCACACTAAAGGCTTATTTAATTCAGTACCCATTACCTCATATAAAATGTCCGGCTTTCAACAAAGAATTTACCTGGCATTCCAACAGACAAGGGAAAAGCACAAGAGACAAGGAAATCATAAAAATCAGACTTTGTTAAGACATAGGTGTTAGAATTCTCAAAAAGGTATTTAAAATGTTTTAAATCCAGCATAGCTAATATACAATGTCATATGAATTTCAGATATACAACATAGTGATTAATTAATTCCATACCTCATCCTGTTTTCTGACTCAAAATTATTCCAGTGGCTAAAAGAAATAAAAAATTCTTTTAATTTTAAGAATTAGCATCTTTAAAAAAATCCGTTTTCATCATAAGTGTAATATTTAATCCCTACCACCTATTTCCCCCCATCTAACCTCCCAACCGCTCCCCTCCCCCACCTGGTAACCATCTGTTCTCCATGGTTAAGAGTACGTTTCCTGGAAAGGGGAACCTTCCTACACTGTTGGTGGGAATGCAAGCTGGTGCAACCATTCTGGAAAACAGCATGGAGATTCCTCAAAATGTTGAAAATAGAACTGCCCTATGACCCAGCAAATGCACTACTGGGTATTTACCCTAAAGATACAAACGTAGTGATCCAAAGGGGCACGTGTACCTGAATGTTTATAGCAGCAATGTCCACAATAGCCAAACTATGGAAAGAACCTAAATGTCCATCAACAGATGAATGGATAAAGAAGATGTGGTATATATACACAATGGAATACTATGCAGCCATCAAAAGAAATGAAATCTTGCCATTTGCGACAACATGGATGGAACTAGAGCGTGTCATGCTTAGCGAAATAAGTCAAGCAGAGAAAGACAACTATCATATGATCTCCCTGATATGAGGAAGTGGTGATGCAACATGGGGGCTTAAGCGGGTAGGAGAAGAATCAATGAAACAAGATGGGATTGGGAGGGAGACAAACCATAAGTGACTCTTAATCTCACAAAACAAACTGAGGGTTGCTGGGGGGAGGGACACTGGGGAGGGTATGTGCTTTGGTGAGTGCTGTGAAGTGTGTAAACCTGGTGATTCACAGACCTGTACCCCTGGGGATAAAAATATATGTTTATAAAAAATAAAAAAAATTTTTTTAAAAAGTCCGTTTCCTGGTTTGTCTCTTTTTCCCTTTGTTCATTTGTTCTCTAAAATTCTACATATGAGTGAAATCAGATGTGACATTTGTCTTTCTCTGACTGACTTATTTCAATTAACTTAGGACTCTCTAGCTCCATCCATGTAGTTGCAAATGGCATTATTTTTTTATGGCCAAGTTATACACACACACACACACACACACACACACACACACACATATCCCACATCTTTATCCATTCATCAGTCAATGGCCAGTTGGGCTGTTTCCATCTTTCACCTCCTAGGTATTTTATTATTTTTGGTACAGTTGTAAATAATATGGCTTTGTTAATTTTTCTTTGTGCTGCTTCATTGTTACTGTATAGAAATGCAACAGATTTCAGTACATTGATTTTGTATCCTGTTACCTTACTGAATTCATTAATCAATTCTAGTGTGTTTTGGTGGAGTCATCTGAATGTTCTATATATAGTATTACGTCATCTGCAAATAGAGTTGTATTTTATCCTTACCAGTTTGGATGCCTTTTATTCCTTTTTCTTGTCTGATGGGTGTGGCTAGAACTTCCAGTACTATGATTAAATAAAAGCAGAGAGACTGGACATCCTTGTCTTATTCTTGACCTTAGGGGAAAAGCTCTGTTCTTCCCCGTTGAGGGTGGGTTTTATATAAGACCTGTATTATATTGAGGTATGTTCCTTCTGAATCTACTTAGATAAGCGTTTTTACCATGAATGGATGTTGTACTTGTTGAAATGCTTTTTCTATATCTATTGAAATAATCATATAATTTTTATCCTTTTTCATATTGATGTGATGAATTACATTGATTTTGTGAATATTGAACCACCCTTGCATTCTTGTTTAATAGTATGCTATTTAATCTCCATTTATTTGTGTTCTTTCCATATTTTTTCTTGTGGTTGATTTCTAGTGTCATAGAATTATGGTAAAAAAAAAAAATCCATGGTAGGATGTTGATTTTTTTTTAATTTGTTGAGACCTGTTTTGTAACCAAATAGGTGATCTATTCTAGAGAATGTTCCATGTGCATTGAAAAGAATGAGAATTCTGCTGTTGTAGGAAAGAATGTTCTGAATATATCTGCCAAATCCATCTATTCCAGTGTGTCTTTCAAAGCCATTTTTCCCCTGTTGATGTTCTGTTTGAATGATCTGTCCATCTGTCCAAAGTGGGGTATTAAAGTCCCCTACAGTTATCGTATTACTATCAATTACTCCCTTTATGCTTCTTATCAGCTGTTTTACGTACTTGGGTGCTCCTGTGTGTGCATAAATATTTACAATCATTATATCTTGTTACTGGTTTGTTTCCCTTATTTTTATATGGTGTCATTCTTTGTCTGTTGTCACAGTCTTTGTTTTAAGGTTTATTTTTCCCAATACAAGTATTACTACCCTGGCTTTCTTTTCACTTCCATTTGAATGATAAATGCTTCTCCATCCCTTCACTTTGCATCTGTCTGTGTCTTTAGGTCTGAAATGAATCTTTTGTAGGCAGCATTTAGATAGATCTTGCATTTTTAAATTCCATTCTGTCACCTTACATCTTTTAATTGGAGCTTATAGTCAATTTATATTCAAAGTAATTACTAATAGCTATGTATTTACTGCCATTGTTGAATTTATTGCATTCCTTGCTCTCTTCTCTCATGGTTTGCTGGCTTTCTTTAATGATATACTTGGATTCCTTTCTCCTTTCTCTTTATTTTTTGTGTACCTATTACTGGTTTTTGATTTGTGGTTACCATTCAGTTTGTATGTAATATTCTGCATATAGGAGTCTATATTAAAGTTTATAGTTGCATGATATGATGAGTACTAGGTGTTTTACGCAATTAATGAATCATTGAACACTACACCAAAAATAAATGATATACTCTATGTTGGCTAATTGAATTAAAACAAAAAAAAAGTTGATGGTCACTTAAGCTTGAACCAATTCTTTACTCATCTCTTCCCCATGTTTTAGGTTTATGTTATCATACTTCACATCCTTTTATTTTGTGAGTCCCTTGACAAATTTTTTTTACAGATACACTTTTTACAGGTTCACTTTTTTACTGCTTTTGTGCTTCCTACTTTTCTTATTCTTACTTATGGTCTTTTCTTCCCACTCAGAGTGTCCCCTTTAGGAATTCTTGTAGGGTTTGTTTAGTGGTGCTGAATTCGTTTAACTTCTGACTGATTGTGAACTTTATAATCTCTCTTTTTCTAAAGGATAGCCTTATTGGGTAGAGTATTATTGTTTACATGTATTTTTCTTTAAGCATTTTGCACATAACATGCCACTCCCTTCTGGTGTACAAAGTTTGAGCTAAAAAATCTACTTATAACCTTATGGGGCTTCCCATCTATGTAACTATCTCCTTTGCTCTTGCTGCTTTTAAATTCTGTCTTGATTACTAAATTTGCCATTTGAATTAGTAGGTTCTTGGCCTGAACCTCCTTGCGTTGATTATTTGTTGGGGGATTTCTGACTCCTGGATCTGAACTTTCGTTTTCTTACTCTGATTGAGGAAGTTTTCAGTCATTATTCCTGCACATAATTTTTCTTCCTCCTTTTATTTCTGTTCTTCTTCTGGGGTCCTTAATGTGAATGTTACTATGCTGGTAAAGTCATTGGCTTCCTAAGTCTATTCTCATTTTGCAGAGTTTTTTTTCTTTTTGTTTTTGTTTTCTCTCTCTCTCCTATTAAACTTGATTATATTATTCTGTCCTTCAGGTCATTGATTTGTTCTACTTTTGCTAGTTTACTTTTTCCACCTACTGTATTTTTCTTTTTTTTTTTTTTTAATTTTTT
>NC_081568.1:92251004-92421019 GCF_022355385.1 Mustela nigripes
TGATTTTCTGTTTCCAGAATTGCTGTTCTTCTTCTCTTCGATCTGCCGATGGATTTTCAGGTGTTTGCAATCTTTAGATAAGCTATCTAGCTGATCTCCGGCTAGCTGAAGCAGTCTCAGCTTGCTACTTCTCCGCCATCTTGACTCCTCCTCCACCTACTGTATTTTTCATTTCATTTATTGTGTTCACCTGTGACTGCTTCTTTTTTTTTTTTTTTTTTTTTTTTTTTATCTCTTTGTTAAGGGTCTCACTGATGTCATCCACTCTTTTCTCAAGTCTGGTGAGTATATTTATGACCATTACTTTAAATTCTTGATGAAGCATATTACTTATTTCTGTTTCACTAAAGTCTCTTGCTTTGGTTTTTTCCTGTTCTTTCAGTTGGAACATAGTCCTCTGTCTCCTCATTTTGTTTAACTTATTGCGCCTGTTTCTGTGTGTTAACTCAGCTGCATCTCCTGCTTTGAAAGTAGTGGAGTAA
Organism: Mustela nigripes; assembly: GCF_022355385.1. Lineage (NCBI taxonomy): Eukaryota > Metazoa > Chordata > Mammalia > Carnivora > Mustelidae > Mustela > Mustela nigripes. The sequence continues at coordinate 92,251,487 of NC_081568.1, forward strand.
TGAAGATGATGTTCTATAGTGCCATGCAGTGCAGTGTCTCCTATTTACTGGAATCTGGTATTTCAGGGGTATCTCCTATGCATGTTGCTTGTACCTTGCTATTGTGGCTGAGTCCCTTTTTCTTCAATCCAGTCATGTGCAATCATTCTTAAACAAATGAAGACTGAAGAACAGAAATAAATACCTTTGATGGGATCATTAGTAGACTGGAAATGGCCATAGGAAAAAGTAGTATGGAAGTGTTGAATCACTATATAGTACATTAGAAACTAATATTACACTGTAAACTAACTGAAATTTATTAATTAATTAATTTATTTATTTATTTTTAAAGATTTTATTTATTTATTTGTCAGAGAGAGAGAGAGCGAGAGAATGAGCCCAGGCAGAGAGGCAGGCAGAGGGAGAAATAGGCTCCCTGCCAAGCAAGGAGCCTGATGTGGGACTTGATCCCAGGATACTGGGATCATGACCTGACCCGAAGGCAGCCGCCTAACCAACTGAGCCACCCAGGCATCCCTATTTATTTATTTTTAAAGATTGTATTTATTTATTTGATAGAGAGAGAGATCACAAGTAGGCAGAGAGGCAGGCAGAGAAAGAGGGGGAAGCAGACAACCTGCTGAGCAGAGAGCCCGATGTGGGGCTTGATCCCAGCACCCTGAGATCATGACCTGAGCCGAAGGCAGAGGCTTTAACCCACTGAGCACCCAGGTGCCCCCTAACTGAAATTTAAATAGAAACTTGAAAAAGAAAAAAGGAAAAAATAGAATCAGTATGCTTAAAGATAGGTCAAGAAGCAATATACTCAGAGTTAGGTCTAAGCAATGGATAATTCAGCTTTTATTGAGAACTGATGAAGGTAACACATCACTACCTAGTAATTTCTAGGGAAGAACCATTATCACTTCTAAACAAAAGTGATAGTGCAATGGAGTGAGTGAAGTTAAATTGGGCACTTACATGCAATCATTACATAATCTCTGAGGTTTATATTAGGCATTAATAATTTTATGTAAATAACATTGCTACATTATCTCCTTTGGAGTATATTTGTATTGAAAACTTTAACTGTGGATTTAAAGTGTTGACTCAATTGAAGGAAGTAACAGACTCTAGGGAGTAAATGGAAGATGTGGGCATTCTTATTAACCCTAGAATTACATCTCTGCCCCTACTCCTAAGGCTGTCTAGCTGGGAATGTCAGGTGCACACTGCTCTCTAGACATAGAACTGAGATTGGAAAATAGCATTATCTGGAACGTAAGCACTAGGGGAGTGCACAAGATAAGGGGCAGGCTGAGCCTTGGGGACTGAGCCAGGCCTCCTGTGGTATTAAGGCAACTTCATTAAGTTTTACATCCCATGGTAGGAAAGAACCTGGAGAGGGTTTCAGGAAGATTATCAGTGTAAGTTCAGGGTTAAAAAAAATAAAATCCTATGTGAAAAGGTTACACAAATTTGGAATTGTTCAAGCTGAAAAAATAGATGGCAATAAATATTTTTAACATCATTAAGTAAAAAAGAAAATGATGACCAGCTGGTTGTTTTCCAGATGACAAAATTCAGAAAAAGGTTTCAGAATATAATGGAACAGATTGAGTATACATTGTTACACATCTAAATGGGCTGCCAGAGAATTGTGGAAACAGAAGCAATTCTTATTAGCTCTGGGCGATTTCATCTTTTACTAAAGGCCAGAGGATATATAAACTAGATCCCAGTCCTTGATTAGAAGATGTGTCCTGGCCTGCATTCTGTTAATAGTTTGCTTTTATTTCATCAAAAAATTTGCCAACTATTTTGTTCATCTATAAAATGCAAATAGAATAAAACCTCTTTCCAAAACCATTCACTTCAGTATCATTTTCATAAAGAAGTTCGTCTGTCAAAGAGTATGTCAATACTAACAAATCAGGAGTACTACATTATAAGAGGTTCTTACCTCTTAAGCATTTTCATGGCACACAACTAAAGGATGATGATACTGTGTTCCTGCTCTGGAAACATCCTACTGATGTAAATAGAATCACTACTTTGCTGCCACGTTCTTTGAAAAGAGAAAATGTTTTTTCCCTAGACAACCAGTCCCTATTTCACAGCATTTAGCTAGCTGACTTTCTAGACAAGTTTCAACTATAATATCTCCTTAGTGTGTTCAGAAGACCAACAAGCATTTATCCAGTAACTGTTGAGGATAACTGTTTCTTGCACAAGAAGAAGAGGAAGAGGAGGAAGGTTATAGACCCACTCAGGTTTCACTTAGTGACTTTGTCTCTTAAGAAATGTGATGAGCACTGGGTGTTATACTTAGCTAATGAATCACTGAACACTGCATCAAGGACTAATTATGTACTAAGCAGTGGCTAACTGAACATAATAAAAAAAATAAAAATAAGGGGTGCGTGGGTGGCTCAGTGAGTTAAGCCTCTGCCTTCGGCTCAGGTCATGGTCTCAGGGTCCTGAGATTGAGCCCAGTATCAGGCTCTTTGCTCAGCAGGGAGCCTGCTTCCTTTCCTCTCTCTCTGCCTGCTGCTCTGCCTGCTTGTGATCTCTCTCTGTGTTAAGTAAATAAAATCTTAAAAAAATAATAAATAAAATCTTAAAAAATTTAAAAAAAAAAGAAATTTCTCATCTTGTTTTTTGTCAGTCTTCTAAAATTGTTGAAATTGGAAGGCCCATTTCAGTTAATAAGTAATATCTATTCATATAGAATCCAAGTGTTTTTCAAACATGAGTGTTATTAACCTCAAATCAATACATGTTTTATAAATACATCTTAAGACTCTTAGCCAGATTTTTTTAAATCACAAATTCTGATAAAATGGACAATTGTGCAAGTTTTACAAATCTTATACTTGGCTCAAAAAAATCTATTCAACCCTTATCCTTCCACAGTAATGAGAATAATATATCAAAAGGACAGTAAAGGTGAAAGAAAGTCATTAAACTTCAACATGAAGCAAAAGATAAGATTTATGAAATATTCATAAACACTACAAGGAGCATTGACTGGGAACAAATGATGATGAGAGGCAATAACTGAAAAAAATGTAGAAATAATTTAGGAGAGTTTAATTGAATATTTTTCTCCATTGCTATCTATAATTACATAGTGGCAAGTAAAGGATATTAACAGTAAATCTGGTTTTATTTACCATATTCTTTTGTTAGTCACCATACAGTATGTCCTTGGTTTTCGATATACTGTTCCAAGATTGATTGTTTACATATAACATGCAGTGCTCCATGTGATAGATGCCCTCATTAATACCCATCAACAGGCCAACCCATCCCTCCACCCCTCTAAAACCTTCAGTTTATTGCTGGGAGTCCACAGTCTCTTATGATACATCTCCCCTTCTGGTTTCCCCCACTTCTTTTTTCCCTTCTTTCTCCTAATGTCCTCCATGCTATTCCTTATGTTCTACAAGTAGGTGAAACCACATGATGGTCTTTCTCTGCTTGACTTACTTGACTCAGCATAATCTCCTCCAGTCTCATCCATGTTGATGCAAAAGTTGGGTATTCATCATTTCTGATGGCTGGGAATATTCCATTGTATATGTGGATCACATCCTCTTTATCTGTTTATCTGTTGAAGGGCATCTTGGCTCTTTCCACAGTTTAGCTATTATGGACATTGTTGCTATGAACATTGGGATACATATGGCCCTTCTTTTCACTATATCTGTATCTTTGGGGTAAATACCCAGTAGTGCAATTGCCAGGTCATAGGGTAGTTCTATTTTTAATTTTTTGAGGAACCTCCACACTGTGTTCCAAAGAGGCTACACCAACTTGCATTCCCACCAACAGTGTAAGAGGGTTCCCCTTTCTCCACATCCTCTCCAACATTTGTTGTTTCTTGCCTTGTTAATTTTGGCTGTTCTAACTGGTGTAAAGTGGTATCTCAATGTGGTTTTGATTTGACTTTCCCTGATGGCTGATGATGATGAATATTTTTCATGTGTCCATTAGCCATTTGTATGCCTTCTTTGGAGAAGTGTCTGTTCATGTCTTCTGCTCATTTTTTGACTTGATTATTTGTTCTTTGGGTGTTGAGTTTGAGAAGTTCTTTATAGATCTTGGATATCAGCCCTTTGTCTATAGTGTCATTTCCAAATATCTTCTCCCATTCCATGGGTTGCCTCTTTGTTTTGTTTACTGTTTCCTTTGCTGTGCAGAAGCTTTTGACCTTGATGAAGTCCCCAAACTTCATTTTTGCTTTTGTTTCCTTTGCCTTTGGAGACATGTCTTGAAAGAAGTTTCTGTGGCCGATGCCAAAGAGGTTACTGAAGATTTCTACCTCAAATTGAGGTCTTTCATCCATTTTGAGTTTCTCTTTGGATATGGTGTAAAAGAATGGTCGATTTTCATTCTTCTATATATAGCTGTTCAATTTTCCCAACACCATTTATTGAAGAGACTCTTTTTTCCATTGGATATTTTTTCCTGCTTTGTCGAAGATTATTTGATCTTAGAGTTGAGAGTCCATATCTGGGCTCTTTGCTCTGTTCCTTTGGTCTGTGCGTCTGTTTCTGTGCCAGTGTTATGCTGTCTTGGTGACCACAGCTTTGTAGTAAATCTTAAAATCGGGCAACGTGATGCCCCCAGCTGTTTTTCTTTATCAACATTTCCTTGGTGACTCAGGGTCTTTTCTGGTTCCATACAAATTTTAGGATTGTTTGTTCCAGCACTTTGAAAAATGCCGATGGTGTTTTGATTGGGATGGCATTGAAAGTACAGATGGCTCTAGGTAACATAGACATTTTTATGTGTGTGTGTGTGTTCCAAAATCCATTGTTTATGCACCACACCCAGTGCTCCATGCAATACGTGCCTCTTTTTTTTTTAATTTGTTTTTTATTTTCAGCATAACAGTATTCATCATTTTTGCACCACACCCAGTGCTCCATGCAATCCATGCCCTCTATAATACCCACCACCTGGTACCCCGACCTCCCCCCCCCCCGCCCTCACCACTTCAAAACCCTCAGATTTTATTTCAGAGTCTATGGTCGCCAAACTGTGGAAACAACCAAGATGCCCTTCAACGGACAAATGGATAAGGAAGATGTGGTCCATATACACTATGGAGTATTATGCCTCCATCAGAAAGGACGAATACCCAACTTTTGTAGCAACATGGACAGGACTGGAAGAGATTATGCTGAGTGAAATAAGTCAAGCAGAGAGAGTCAATTATCATATGGTTTCACTTATTTGTGGAGCATAACAAATAGCATGGAGGACATGGGGAGATAGAGAGGAGAAGGGAGTTGGGGGAAATTGGAAGGGGAGGTGAACCATGAGAGATCTGTACCCCAATACGTGCCTCTTAATACCCACCACCAGGCTCACCCAACCTCCATCCCCCTCCCCTCCAAAACCTTCAGTTTGTTTCTCAGAGTCCACAGTCTCTCTTGGTTTGTCTCCCCCTCCCATTTCCCCCAACTCACCTCTCCTCTCCATCTCCCAATGTCCTCCATGTCATTCCTTATGCTCCACAAGTAAGTGAAACCATATGATAATTGTCTCTCTCTGTTTGACTTAATTCACTCAGCATAATCTCCTCTAATCCCATCCATGTTGATAAAAAAGTTGGGTATTCATCCTTTCTGATGGAGACATAATACTTCATTGTACACATGGACTATATTTTCTTTATCCATGCATCTGTTGAAGGACATCATGGCAGCATAGACATTTTAATAATGTTTATTCTTCTGATCCATGAGCATGGAATGCTTTTTAATCTTTTTGTGTCTTCAATTTCTTTCATGAGTGTTCCATAGTTCCTCAAGTATAGAGCCTTTACCTCTTTGGTTGGGTTTATTCTAAGGTATTTTATGGTTTTTGGTGCTATTGTAAATAGAATTATTTCTCTAATTTCCCTTCCTACAATTTCATTGTTAGTGTATAAGAAAGCAACTGATTTCTGTGCATTGATTTTGTATCCTGCCACCCTACTGAATGCTGTATGAGTTCTAGTGATTTAGGAGTGGAGTCTTTTGGGTTTTTCACATAAAGTATCATGTCATCTGCAATAGAGAGAGTTTGGCTTCTTCTTTGCCAATTTGGATACATTTTATTTCTTTCTGCTGTCTGATTGCTGTTGCTGGGACTTATAGTACTATGTTGAACAGTGGTGAGAGTGCCCACTCTTGACGTGTTCCTGGTATCAAAGGTAAGGCTGTCAGCTTTTCCCCAAGGAGAATGATATTCGCTGTGGGTTTTTCATAGATAGAATTTATGAAGGTGAAGAATGTTCCCTCTATCCCTATACTCTGAAGAGTTTTAATCAGGAAAGGATGCTGCAACCCTGTACCATTTTATGGGTGCATTTAGGTCATTCACATTGAGAGTGATTATTGAAAGATATGATTTTATTGCTATCATGTTGCCTGTGAGGTCCTTGTTTCTATAGATTGTCTCTGTAAAATTTCTGTTCTATATCACTCTTGGGGTCTTTCTTCTTTTGAAGAACCCTCTTAATATTTCTTGCAGGGCTGGCTTTATGGTCACATATTATTTCAGTCTTTACTAGTCTTTGAAGCTCTTTATCTCTCCATCCAGTCTAAATGCCAGCCTTGCCAAATTAACTATTCTTGGCTGCATGTTCTTCTCATTTAGTGCCCTGAATATGTCTTGCTAGTCCTTTCTGGCTTGCCAGGTTTCTGTGGACAAGTCTGATGTTATTCTGATGTTCCTCCCTCTGTATGTAAGGAATCTCTTCCCCATAGCTGCCTTTAAGATGTTTTCTCTGGTTTTAATTTTGCAAGTTTCACTATCACATGGTGAGGGATGAGTCTGCCCTCCTTGATCTTGGGAGAGAGGGGTGTCCTTTCTGTCTCTAGGACAGGAACACTTGTTTTATTCTCCAGATGAGGGAAATTCTCAGCTCAGATTTCCTCAACTATATCTTCTGGTCCATCCTCTCCCCCCCCCCACCCCCCGCCCCAGGGATCCCAATAATTGTGACATTGGAACTTTCCATGGCATCATTTTTTCTCTAATTTTGTTTTCATATATTCTAAGCTGTTTGTTTCAGGCTTCCCTCTGATCCTTCTTTTGATCAGTTTGTCTTCTAGATCACCAATTTGATCTTCTGCTTCATTTACCCTAGCAGTTAGAGTATCTAGATTAGATTGGATCTCATTGATAGCATTTTTAAGTTTTGCCAGGTCAGCTCTCACTTCTGCCCCTTCTGCCCTTAGAGAATCTATGTTGCCATTAATGGTTTTCTCCATCCTAGCTATTGTCTGCCTAACTGTTACCCTGCAGTCTCTTTCTGACATCTTGCTTATGTCCATATCCATTAGTTCTGTGGCAGAGGTCACAGTCTCTGAATTATTCCTCTGTTGTGGGTTCCTCCTCCTAGTCATTCTGGTGAGAGATGGTTGAGGGAATGTACAGAGTCCAAACTATTGACCACAATCCAAGCAAAATGCAACCATTTCATAGGGACCTTAGGGCTCTTGGCCTCTTGTTCTTTCAGCCTGTCTTCTGTGGGGAGGGGCCTGCCCCGCTGTTACTCAGGCAACCCTGTTTGGGCAGAATTGCCTTGCCCCCTGTGGTGGGGAATGGGTTCAGTGAAAACCAGTTGAGGGGAGGAGCTTTTGTTCTCTGGCAGCTTTCCCTGGCAAGTTTCTGTGTCCCTTCCAAGAGTCAGAGCAGAAGTGACTGTGTCCAAATTTCTGTCTCAGAACAGGGAGATTGCAGTCTGTTCTCCAGAAAGCCCTCCAGATCACACTGACTCTGTTCTTATCTATACTGCTAAAAACCACAGCGACCTGGGTTGTGCATCCCACATCAGCACTCCCAGCCCTCGCTTCCAGGTCCAGGCACATCTCTGCCCTTTGTGCTTCTAAAACCACCAGCCACCCCCAGTTCACATACACACTCCTGCAGCTCCAGGTTTCAGTGTGGGGGGCTGCCCTATAGTCCTCTTCCCGTGGCTACCAGTCTGCGAGTCTGTGCCTAGGCTCCAGAGTGGGACTCTTTTGTGCTCCTGTGCTATTTCATCTTTCTGGCACCAGCACTCATGGCAGCTCCCTACCCCTTCCATTGATATCTGTTCACAGAGTCTCAGCTTCCTACTTCATACCTCAAAACCAGCCACCGGAGATATACGGTTGGTATAGATCCCAATATATCTTCTTACATATCAAGCTGATTTCATGGTTGTTCAGAGTGGTCGGCAAATACACAGCTCAATTCAGGGAACCAGTTGAAATAGGGTCCCCTATACCTCCGCCATCTTGCCGGCTATGTACCATATTCTTTTTTTTTTTTTAATTTATTTGACAGAGATCACAAATAGGCAGAGAGAGAGAGAGAAAGAGAGAGAGAGAAGGAAGCAGACTCCCCGTTGAGCAGAGAACCTGATGCGGGGCTCAATCCCAAGACCCAGGGATCATGACCTGAGCTGAAAGCAGAGGCTTTAACCCACTGAGCCACCCAGGCTCCCCTAGGTACTTATTCTTAAAGGCAGTATTAAGTAGTAGGACATTGACTGCTCATAAAGAATGAGCCATGCTTTCAGAATACACAGGGACTGAGATACCTGTTAAGTTTGCTCAGATTATTTAAACCATAGTGTTCCCTTATTGGGTAGTATAAAGATGGCAGGTGTAAACAATATAGCCAATATTGCTACTACTGAATTATTAGATACTGACTTCAAAACTACACCTACCCAGAATACAAAAAAAAGGCATATTTTTTTATAAATTGCATTAAATTTTCTTTCAGAAATAGATAAGATAGACATAAAAAGTTAAGCAAGCCAAAACAAGGTAACCACCCAAATCAATTCTTCCAAAGGCTATTGAACAATATGAAATAATGGAAAGTACATAAAGAATGGGATACTTACATCCCATCCTAACCCTGCTGCTCTGGGCCTCTGTTTCTTCATGACCTTCACTGGAGTTGTTGTTAGAATAAGGATCCACAAAGAAACTTCAGGCTGTAAAATTCCATGGCCATAGACACTGTTGTGCTAAAGTAATTAACATTGGTTCTGAGTTTTCTCATTTACAATGACCCCTTACAACTATCTTATGAGACTAGAGTTAACCTTCCATGTGTCCATAATTGTAGAGAGAAGACTTGAACTCAAAACCAGTGAAGTCAAATCCCATGTACCTCACAATGCCTCACTCTGCATACCTGGCATCTCTTAATAATATAATGTCTGATTTCAAAGCCCTGATGTGATCCCTAAAATGCTAATCAACAGAATGAGGGTTTACAAACCCTTCACACTGTGTATATGATCAACTGTAACTTTCCTGACAGAATATAAACTTGTAGATGGAAACTCCCCCAACTTCTTTCTATTTAAACCCAAATTTGTCTACACTCCCCATTTCAGTGGCAATCCTATCATTCTCTTTTCACATTTTCACTTCTCAATACACTTAATAAAATGTTCCAATTCTGTCTCCTTACTTTCCACCTGTTAAAAAAATTTACATACAATGTTACATTAGTTTAGGTGTACAATTTAGTGAAGACAAGTTTATACATTATGTAATGTTCACAAGTATAGACACCATCTGTCCCATTACATCTCTTTTGCAATACCATTGGCTGTATTCTTATGCTCTGCTTTTTATTCCTGTGACTTATTCATTCCATAACTGGAGTCCTATATTTCTCTCTCCCCTTCACCCATTTTGCCCAACACCTTACTCATCTTCTCTCTGGCAACCACTCATTATTCAACCCATGACAATCTGGCCTCTATCCCCACTGATCAAATAAAACCTTTTATATTAAAGACCACCTTTGAGCGGTTAACCCCAAATTTTTATATTCACCTTTGACCTGCCTCTGAGTTTGATTATGACATTGCCTCAAATCCGTGGCAAATTCCCCAAAACCTAGTGGTCTTCCAGTATTGTCCAAGTAAATGATGGAATGAACAAGTCATACAAACCAATAGCTTTAGGGTCATTCTTGACTTCTAACTCTGCCTCACCCCTCCAGCCATCACCAGATCCCAGAAATCTGATGAGTCCCTTCCCTTCTCTTTATTTTCACTATAAAAACATGAGAAGTCTTAGCTACCATTGTCTCTTCCTTCAGTTACTGAAGTGGTTACCCAATCAGTCACTTAACATCTGCTCTTAATACCCTCAAACAGAAGGCCAAAGTGGTTCTCTTAAAATGTAAATCTTAACTACATTCACTTTTCCCAAAGTATAACCACATTGTCCTATTGGTCTTAAAATGCAAATGAATCTCCCTTTTATTAACTACAGTGCGACATGATTTGGCCCTTGCCCATCTCTCCAGCCTCCATTTATAACACTGTTTCCTCTCATCCTCTGCATTCCACCACCTCTGTCATTTTGTTGTTTGTGCCATGCTCTCCCAGCACAGGACCTTTGTAAAAGCTGTTCTTTTGTCCTGGAACGCTCTTTCATCTTCCTCTAAGTACTGAATAACTACGTGTTTTCATCTGTCAATGATGTCATGGATGTAGAATATTACGAAAACAATAGAGGAGATATAGAACCTCTTTTGGGAGGAAGCCAAAGACTTCCTAAAAGTCCTGGGCCATTAGTCTGATGCATAACAAAAGTGAGTCAGGTGAAGGGGTAAGAAAAAGCATTCCTGGCAAGGGAGTAATATGAGTAATGGAACAGAGATATTGGTGTTGTTGGCACCAAAAGTTAAGGGAGAAGCTGAAAGGCCTTGGAGGGGATCACTTCACATAGGGCTAAAAGGGTTAAATTGTCTGTGTTATGTAGCCTGTGGGGGGAAGTCTTAGAGGATTTTAAGAAAGGGAAAAGTATAGTAGATTTGCTTTAAGGTTGGTGAGCTGCCAATTGTCACCCATTAGTTAAAGAAACTCAACTCAAAGACTTCAGTTTACTGACATTCGGACCAAGTGGTATTTCACAAGCCTAGTACATCCATGTAACCTAAGGGCTTGTTAACACACTGATTGCCTGATCCTCCTATCAGAGTTTGATTCACCAGATCAGGGATGGGCTCAAGAATTTGTATTTCTAGTAAGTGTTCAGATGCTATTGATACTGTTGGTCCAAGATATATGCTTTGAGAATTCGTGCACTAAACCCTATCACTCAATAAATAGGGCCAAAGAAGTTTGAGTATAAAAAGCCAGTAAAACCTCAGGCATACAAACAGCAAGACAGTGGTGCCTGGGTGGCTCAGTGGGTTAAAGCCTCTGCCTTCAGCTCAGGTCAGGGTCCAAGGGTCCTCCTCTCTCTTTGCCTGCCTCTCTGCCTCCTTGTGATCTCTATCAAATAAATAAATAAATATTAGAAAGAAAAAAAAGAAACAGAAAAACAATATATTACCTAAAAATCATTTTTATTTAGTTGGGGAGCATTGTTTTTCTTAGTAGCAAACACAACATTGGGCTTCAAATTAATCTCCTTGATTTCCATCCCTTACCAATAAAATATCGTCATTGAACCAGATGAGCTCTAACATCTCCTCTTAGAAACTTCTACAAACTTAAAATTGGGATTCTTAATTGTATTTTGCTAAGGTTTTTGTTATATTACTTTTTGCTCCTTAAATATATATGTGTAGGTACAAATAAGGAGGGAGAAGTCGAAAAGATTCCTGGAAAGTAGGTACTTAAGACCGAGGTGTTTTTCATGACTGACAAAAAGAGGCTGGACTATCATATTAAACACACACATTATGAAGGATGGTCATCAGTGAAATGCCAAGACAAAATTATGTGATTTGCTAAAATTCTTGAATTTTGAAATACTTAAAAACTCAATTTTTTGAGGCATCCTAAATGATTCTTCATCTGAAACATAACCCAAATGTTATTTTCCTTTTAACAAACATCTCAATATCCTTCTTCACCGTCTTATTAGCTAAGATTCCCATGGTGAGACAAATTTTCAAGTACCACACAAATCATAAACAGCGTCCAAAGTCGATGGAGTATTACTGGGTCATTTTCTCTCCAAAAGTAACATAAAAAAATGTTGTAATAGGATTTTACATAATAGAAACTTTATTATTTTTTGCTGCTTGGCCCAGTTTCACTCCTTTTAAGTTGATTGTTTAAAACCATCATATCTCTTTGTCAAATTTTTATTTCTTACTGATTGTGTATTGGGAATTAAGTAATATCCAATGTTATCACTGTACATTTTGATTTTTCTTTCTTCCACATAATTAGGTGTTAATCACATTTACATTCTCATTTAGATTATTAACAAATGATATTAACCTTATCATACCTCTAAAATGTGAAAAAAGAGATGCAAGACCGGAGAAACTCTGATGTGGTTGGAGACTGGAACCAGAGGCCCAAGCACAATCTGTTCTCTCTCCCTTCCTCTCTGATCTATGCTCTTCTTTGTGCAACTTCATTCTGGCCTACTGCAAGAAGGCTTTCTCCATGCTGTGGCAACAGGGCCACAGTCTACTTGCTAACCTAAGAGGAAAAAGGGTTTTCTTCCCTCCAGCTCCAATCAAATATGTAGGAATGGACCAGAGTGTGCTTGGTCAGGTCACATGCCATCTCTTGGTCCAATCACTTTAGCAAAGGTCACATAGGGTTATGATTGGCCTCGTCTAGGCCATGTCCCACACTTATACTGGAGTTCACCATAGAACTGTGCTGTGCTGGCAACAGCAGTGCTCCAGAACCCTTTCAGTGGACTTGTTCACAATGCCCCAGGATTACCTTGGCAGAGTCTGCTCATGAAAACACCTGGTGTTGGACCTTAGCTGCCTCCTCAGTGTTCTCTTATTGTGCCCTGAGAGAGGTCCACATTGAGATCCTTCAAATCCTTAAATGCACCCAAAGCCTGGAGTGTTGGAAGTAATGTTCCACAGAAAGAATCTGTCTACATCCAAGTTTCCAGAATACTCTCCAGTAAAATTTAGGCTTCATTTTTCTCCACATAGGCAAGTGTATTCTATTTTTCCAGTCCAAGATTAGTACATCTGATGTATTTCTGGAAGAGCATATTAGATATTAATGCCATGCTAAAATTCCAGGATATTTTTAAACATTGTATGTCTTTTAATATGCAAATATATTTAATAAAGACTGAAGGTAGCAACATATGAGTACTTTAAAAAATGCTTTAACTTGGGGTGCCTGGGTGGCTCGGTGGGTTAAGTCTCTGCCTTCAGCTCAGATCAAGATCTCAGGGTCCTGGGATCAAGCCCTACATCAGGCTCTCTGCTCAGCAGGGAGCCTGCTTCACCTTCTATCTCTGCCTGCCTTTCTGCCTACTTGTGATCTCTCTCTCTTTCTGTCTCTGTCTCTGTCTCTCTCTCTCTCTGTGTTAAATAAATAAATAAAATCTTTAAAAAAAAACCGCTTCAACTCATAGCGAAGGTATTATCTTTAAATCAAAACCACGAAAGGTATCTTGCTGCTATTAATGAAAGTAACAATAAAACAATAGAGAGGAAAACACTAAGACCGCCTTCAGAGATGATGACAGACTACGCCAAACCCAAGGGCAGTGAAGGCCAACGGTACGTTCATTTCTTTGATGTGTTCAGCAGTGAGATCAGATAGTCAATTATTAATGGTAGTGCTGAGAAGAAAGGCCTTAAAATTCCTTAATGGTTAAGCATTATTTGGTGTCCTGTTATCTCAAGTTGATTTTGTGTTGATTGCTTAGCCTCTTATTACTATACTAAATAATCATGAATTTCTAAAGAAGAATTCTAAAGAATTTCTTGAACTACATGATGGAGGAAAACATCTCCAAGTGCCTCTTTGAATATAATTTTATGTCCAGTTTGCAAAATTGCTAACAGATACATCATCCCACAAAAAGGCAAATTCTTCCAACCCATCTTTTAATGATGCAATATGAAGAATGCGTATTGGCCTGTTAAAGACTTCATCAGGGATGCCTGGGTGGCTCAGTTGGTTAAGTATCTGCCTTCTGCTCAGATCATGATCCCAGGGTCCTGGGATCAAGCCCTACATCAGGCTCCTTGCTCAGTGGGAATCCTGCTTCTCCTTCTCCCACTCCCCCTGCTTGTGTCCCTCTCTCACTGTCTCTCTCTCTGTGTCAAATGAATAAATAAAATCTTAAAAAAAAAAAAAGACTTCTATTAACAGCAGTTAGATAATGTCATTAATGCCCTATAATATTAAAATAACTCACCATTACTAAATTTTTCTTTTTGAGTGGCCCATCTTAATCTTTATCCTTTAGTATTCATTTGCTATACTGCATGCCTTAATAAGTTCTAAACGGTGCTCTGGCTTTTATGCTTATTGTTATTTGGTGCTCTCTCATTAAGAAGTAATACAACACTAGTGCTATCTGGTTGTAGTTGGGATTTTATTTCTCCCATAATGAATAACATTGAACATCTTTTCATTTGCTTGACATTTGTATGTCTTCTTGGCCAAAACATCTGTTCAAATAGCTTGTCCATTTTTTGCTACATGTTTTTATTATTACTAAGTTACTTACAGTGGGTATATGTTTCAGGTACAAAACTTAAAATATTTTCTCCCAGTGGCTTGTATTTTCACTCTTAAAAATGCCTTTGAAGAGTGGAAGTTCTTAACTTTTGATAAAATTCTATCTATATTCTCATATTGATCATACTTTTGGTGGTGTATATGAGAAAGCTTTGCCCTAACCCAAGGTCACAAAATTTTTTGTCTGTTTCATGAGTTTCAGGCTGTACATTGGTATTCTGCAAAGTAAAAAAGTTCATTTCTTTCATATGACTTTCCAATTCTTCTAGTAACAATTGCTGAAAATCTTTGCTCCACTGAATTGCCTTTGCGCCACTGAAAAGTAGTTACTCATTTTAGTGTGGACCTATTCTGGAATCCCTGTTCTGCGTTATTGAACAGTTCCTCTTTGTGGCAATATCACACTAGCTTGCTTATTGAAACTTTGTAGTATGTCTTGAAGTCAGGCAGTACTCATTTTCAAATTTGTTCATCTTTTTCAAGGTTGCTGGGGCTACTCTAGTATCTTTGCATTTCCACGTAGATTTTAGAATCCAATTGTAAATTTATAAAAAAGTTTGACAGATTGCATAAAACTGTAATGGGAGATTAGGATTGGGAGAGAAATGGAGTATTTCTTCCCCCTCAAGAACACAGTCTAATTCTGCATTTGTTCAAAGCTTTTAAAATTTCTCTCAATGTATCTGACAAGGGGTGTAAGAGAGGTAAAAAAAGGCATGATGAAAACACAATAAAGGGAACACTAGACACTGGCCAGTCACATCAAGGACTTCCAAAGGGCCTGACATTCAAACTGAGTCTTTGAGGATATGCACAAATTTTCTAGTTGAAGGAGAAGACGTGGGAATGGGCAAAGCATGGCAGGCATTGTGTAACCCTGCCATCATTTGCACCTGTGTTCACAGTCCTAGAACAGCTGGCCAATACTTGAACTATAGTGAACTAAAGGAATAAAGTCAGAGGTACAATTTATAAACATTAGAGTTTTGCCATGTGAAGACCAGACAAAATGAGTTATGTGAACTCTGGTTTCATAAAAGTTCATATAAAGAAAAATAACAGGAGAGTAAACTCATACACCCCATAGCAAAATGGGCACTTAAATCCAAAATGAACCTGCACCACTGCAGTCAGAACCATGTTCACATTGCAAGTGGTAATTTGGTTTTAACCGAATTCTGCCACATTGAATCAGTGCTCTTAATTTGATCTCATCCAGAATTCTAGCTCTAAATACTGTCTATCTATAGGCTATCTCTTCCAAGATTATATCACTACCGTAGATATTTATTCTGATCTCCAATTAGGTATATGTCCCAATAGGCATCTCAAATAGAATACCCCCAAATAACTACTTTTGTTTTCTTCTCTACCTGTGTCCCTCCAACCTGCCCTTCCCCAGATCTCTCCATCTCAGTAAATGGCGACTGCACCCATTTGTTTGCTCAGCCATCGGATCATCATTGAGCCTTCTCACTCACACCCATAATTAGATCCATCCGCAAATTCTCTACCTTTAGCATATACTCAGAATTTTACCACATCACACTATCTTCATTCTACTGTGTTGGTCCAAGTAGTTGTTATTCCCTGCCTCCCTGTCCCTTGCCACCCCTGCAGTCTCTTCATTAGATAATCCTCAAAGCGATCTATTTAAGTATGTCATGTCTGATTCCGAAGAGTGTGTATCATATATATATATATATATAAAATATTAAAAATATAATATAATACATAATGTATAATATACATTATATATATTATACACACTACTATATATATTATATAATATAAATTATATAATATATATAATATTATATATTATAATATTAGCGATCTATTTAAGTATGTCATGTCTGATTCCGAAGAGTATCATATATATATAAAAATATTAAAAATATAATATAGTACATAATGTATAATATGTATTATATATATTATACACACTACTATATATATTATATAATATATATTATATAATTATATAATGCATAATATATACACATATATATGTATATATACATATGTATATATGTATAGTTATGTAATACATATATACATATAATATAATAATATAATATATATTATATATATAATAATGTGTATATATATTATATCTATTATATAATTATATATTACACACATGACCTGAATATATACATACATAATTGGAGTCACTTATGTAAATATGTAGTTCACTGCAAGGCCCTTTGTAATCCCTCCTTAGCTCTCTGAACTGTGTCCTCCTACTCTCCACCATTCACTCTGCCCTAATGCTCCAGCCACACAGTCTTCTTAATATTATTAATGTTATTCAAACAAACCAAACAGCTTTCCGCCCCACTGATTTTTTGTTCTTCACTGCTTCCCTTATGTCCCTTTGGTCTCAAGGAGAACCTCATTGGCCTTATCTAAAATTTAAATGTCTCACTCCCTATCTCCCTTCTCAGCTTTATTTATTTTTGTAAAACTCCTGATTTACCATATACTGTGTTTATGTATTTCTTGTCAGTCAGTCTCCCCGACGATTCAATGAAGGCCTAGATTTTTGTCTATTTTATTCACTGCTGTATCTCCATTGCTAACATCTCTGACACACAGAAGCAGCTCAACAAATACTATTTAACTTTAAAAAAATTTTTATGCAGCTTTTGATTACATACTAGCAGTTGGAAAAGCATATAATTAAAATAGAATTCCAGAATTCATTAAGCAAGTATTTATTGTGGCTTGAAACCAGAAGGGGGCAGCAAAGCTTCACCAGCTCAGTAGGTGGCCACCATGTTGGGTCAGCAATTCAGAAGGAAAGGCAGAAAATTGGACCCAGCTCACGCTAAGAGTCTGAGTTGAAGAGAGTGAGATAAGAGAGCTGGTTCCGACTGTGTCCCCACCAAGAAGTAGGGAAAGAGGCAGGAAGAGAGGAAGATAGATCTTTTCTAGGGTATGAAGCCCATACTGGGGGTCTGTGGAACGAATGGCTCCTTTGATAGGAAACCAAATTAGGTGTCACAGAATTAGGCAAAGTATCACAATAATGTCACACAAAACTGTTAGTAGTGGGCACAAAGAGGTACCCCTCCCAAATACAAGCCAATTTATCTCCATAGCCAGAGTCTAGAATCGAAATATACCTACCTCTAAAAAGACAGATGGAGAATTATGCAGGTCCCAGCACATGTGGCACCTCTTCCCTGAGAGCCAAGTTTCTTTTAATCATTGAAATGTTTGACATCTAGTATTTTGTTAAGTAAAAACAATAATAGCAAGTCCTTGGGTCCACAGTGTTGCAGAAGAAAACCAGATACTGGTGCCTCTGCACTATCAAAATAAGTCAAAATAATTGTAGCCACAAATGGTCAGAAAAATACAAGGACTTTTCTCATTATTCACTCAGACTCTTGTCATTTACCCCCTGAAAAATCCTCATTCCTCCAAGGAGGGGGGAAAAATGTACCATAGGGGTGCCTGGGTGGCTCAGTAGGTTAAAGCCTCTGCCTTTGGCTCAGGTCATGATCCCAGAGTCCTGGGATCGAGCCCCTCATGTTCCAGTCAGCATCCTTCTTGTCTATCTTGCATGAATTAGTTACTCAGCTTAATATGGAGGCTGTTAAGCATTTGAAATGTGGTTAGTGTGACTGAGGAACAGAATTTTAAGTTGTATTCCCTTTTAATTAAACTACATTTAAAAACTCATACTTGATTCCGTTATTGGGAAACTTTTAAATTGTATTCCCCTTTAATAAACTACATTTAAAAGCTTATGCTTGATTCAGTTATTAGGAAACTTTTAAGTATGTTTTGAGTAACTTGAGTTATATGAATCTACTTTTGAAGATGATATGGAATGCAAATATATACTTATTTCCAATGAAAATTTAGCATCTGAACTAAGATGTTCTATAAGCATAAAGCACAAACTGAAGAATGAAGACTTAGTATAAAAATATGTAAAATATTCTATTAATAGTTTTCATGTTGTTTGGTGAAATGTTAATATTTTATATATCTTGAGTCAATTAAAATATAAAATTCATCTATTTCTTAATGTGGCTGCTAGAAAAAAAAGGAAATTGCACATAAGTTTTATTTATTTATTTATTTTAAAGTATTTATTTATTAGAGAGTGCATATGAGCCAGGGGAAGAAGAAGGAGGAGGCTCAGCCTGATGTGGAGCTTGATCACAGGACCCTGAGATCATGATCTGAGCTGAAGGCAGACACTTAACCAACTGAGCCACCCAGGTGTCCAAGGTCTTATAATTTTATTATACAACACCACTGCAGTGGAGAGTCTTACTGCTGAAACTATGGTCTGCATATCAGCAATAAAGGTGTCAGCCAGGAACTTCTGAGAAATGCAAAATGAAAATCTGCATTTTTTTTAAAAACCCCCAAGTGACTTATTCACTCATTAAAACTTGAAGTGCATTGATCTAGACTGTAGCCACCAATTGTCACTCATCCACTCTTCCTCTGTATCTCTGGCATACGGAAGCTGTTCAATCAATAGGATTTAATTTTAAAGCAATTCTGCAGCTTCTCATTACACTCTAGCCATTTTCTTCAAAAGGCCACTGTACAAGACCCTGGTAAAGATATCTGGCAAACAGCACTGATCTCAAGAAATTGTTGCCCATGCTTCCCTTGGCCTTCCCTGCCCTTCTGCTATCCGTAACCTAATCTGAACTCCATGTTCCCTCCACCTGGTAGAATCATAGATTCCTACTGTGCTGGAACTACATAACGACTGTGTAGGTAGGTTCATAGTCCTGAGAGCAGAGCCTGAGACAGGGATTTCTGTTCAAGTGTTTTACTCACAGAGTGAGCTCAGATAAAAGATGAGTGTAAGAAGCAGAATAGGGGAGAGGAAAATAACACTGTATTGTATGGTTGGAGGCTTCTGTGATGTATCTTGCATAACTGACCACCCCAAAGTTCAGGTATGCAGGCAGGCTAAAGAACGTTGTTTGCGAGACTTGTGCTACAAAAGGGATCATGGGAGCTTGATTGGTTGCTATAAGCTGGCCTCCAAGTCAGAATTTGCCCTTCAGGTCTGGAGGCCTAGATCTATAAATTTTGCTTTGCATCCCCTCTGGCTCCAGCCTGGGTTGGCCCCTAGAATGGAATCTGGGGACGGGTGGTAGGGGGATTGGGGGGAGGCAAACATACCTAGCCTGAGCTCCTTGAAGATGTAAAGACACAAGAATGCAGCTACCTACAAACTGCATATAGGCAAGCAAATGTTTTAACTTCAGACCCCATCACTTGCCCTATAAATATGGCCCTTATGGGGTGGTCAGATGGAAGAGTCACCTGAGGGAAGGATGCACCACCAGGCCTCTGAATCAGAATTCCAGCCTCGTGGTCTCCATGGGGCATCCCCTACTGATGAGGTTGGATCCTTTAGGTATATGGTTTGATGTAACTCTGACTTATTCTCCTTTACTGCTTACTATTGCCCTCATCTATAAAGATTTCCTTTATTTCTTTCTGTTCCTTAGCGGAAAAGCTTTCAGTTTTTCTCCATTGAGAATGATATTTGCGGTGGGTTTTTCATAGATGGCTTTGTGTTCCTATTAGATTTTTATAATAGGAACTGAGAGTATTATTTTTATAATTTTGAAACTGAGAGTATGACTGCCGTTGATTCAAGACAGAAAATGCATTCTGAGGACGGTAAGTCTTGCTGACATGGTATGATTCCGAAGCTGGCAACTCAGTTGCACATTCAAGAAGCCATTCCTTTGCTTTATCCTGAGTGAGAAGATGAGAGACCCCTAAAAATTTTGCAAATGCAGGAGGCCCCTGAATCTCCCACCCTTTGGGGCATATGAATCGTAACATGCTTGCCTCATGTTTATCAGATCTAATTAACATATCATCAATATAGTAGACTAATGAGAAATTTAGCAGAATGACCAGATGATTAAGGTCCCTTCAAACTACATTAGAAGAGGAGTGAGAGAATTAACATAGCCCTGAGACAAGACTACGTGATGTATTCATATGCAAACTGCTTCTGTTCCTGCTTCTGATGTGGGCCCTCCCAAAGGATATGTTCAGTTAATGGCTTTTCCGTTTAAAAACAACAACAACAAAAAACCCTTCAATCATTCCCACTTCTCTAAGCCTTTGGATCCCTTCCTCTACAGATGGCCAACCGGGCTCCAACATCTCCAAAATATTTCCTGCATGTCATTCCAGAAATGTAGTATAATCATCACTTACTTCTATTGCAAAGGGCTTAAATCCTTATCACAGGAGAGTGCTCCCATGTCATTAAACTGCCCTAGCCAGTTGATCATCCTACCCTCATGATTCAACATCAGGATCGATTCTCAGGCATCATTTCCTGGTTGGGTTTAGTATGTGTCGTCTAGGAGCTGTAGCACTTTGAGCGCATAGTCTCTCCGCTCTCGCTCTCTCTCTCTTTTTTTTTTTTTTTTTTTTTTTTTTTTTTAAGATTTTATCCAGTGACTTGGCAGAGATCACAAATAGGCAGAGAGGCAGGCAGAGGTGGGAGGGAAGCAGGCTCCCCGCTGAGCAGAGGTCCCGATGCAGGGCTCCATTCCAGGACCCCGAGATCACAACCTGAGCTGAAGACAGAGGCTGAACCCACTGAGCCACCCAGGCGCCCCAATTTCTCTGCTCTCTTAAACTTAGCTACCACTTGCCTGCTTAAGAGATGCTGAGATTTTATTTTCTGGTGGCCAATATAAAACACAGGGCAGATTGTCAGAAGATTGGGGGTTCTATAAGGCATCCACCTCCTTTGAAGTTTCTGCATGGGCTTCAAGCAAGTGGACTTTTATTTTCAAATACAAAGAATAAGCCAATTCTGCAGATTCAGAACATTTAAGGGGATCCAGGAGTTCATCTTTCTCAAAGGTTCTCATGTACATCTACCCAAATACCCTCTTCCCATGGCTGACAGTCACACTCCTATCTGGGCACACTGACTTAAATCTAAAACACTTGCCAGGGTTGAGAGCTCAATCTTCTCTGAATTTCTACTACTTTTACAATTAGGTTCTCAGCTATGTCATCAGCGTGTGGATGTGGATGATAAGAGTCTCTTTCAGTGGTGCCAAGGAGGCCCACTGATCCTCATTCTTTGTTGTATATGGTTGATGAATAGATATGTTTTGTTATCTCTTAAGCATTGCTCGCACTTAGTGAGAGCAACCCAGTGTCAGTCCTTATAGTTATCTCCCCACATTGCTCAACCCACTGATCACTGAACCAGGTGACAGATCCCTTTTCAGCTCTATCCCATCCCACTGCGCCATGGTGAACCATTGCTAAGTAATGTCTTAGCAATTATTCCACAGCGTCATGCTAGGGACCATCAGACTCTACCTACTATCAGTGTGATAGTATCCTCACTTAATTATCTTAAGTATCTCACTTAACTGTCTAGCTGCAGAATAATCCAGAATGAATGAGGAAACTATAGAAACCCATCCTTTGATGTCTTTGAGTCTGCAGCCCATCCTTTGAGTCTGTATCCTAAAACCATTTCCCAGAGCTCAAAAATGCTTGTCTTACTCTATTTCCCTGGAAGCAGAGCCTAAGGCAGGGATTTTTATTCAAGTGATTCTTCGGGAATACTTTGAAGAGAAGAAAGAGGGAAGGAAGATAAGACTTGCTCAAATGGCACCAGAGAAGTGATCCTACCCCAAGATTTGCCTCTCGACCACATGCCAGTCAGTCATTGCTTGAAGTCTCTCCTGCCTTGTGTCAGGGATTTGGGATGGTGGTTTAGACAGCCATCCAGGCAAGGTGGCGCCCATTTCCCTGAGGACTTTCCCTGAGGCAGGAAGGCATCTTGAGTTCTCTTGACACTGACAACATCTCACAGGTGAATGGACCAGCCTGTAAAGGGAATCTAGACAGGCACCAATAAACAGCATTTATTACAAGGCCTTTAAAAATACCTACATCAGGGGTGCCTGGGTGGCTCAGTGGGTTAAGCTTCTGCCTTTGGCTCAAGTTGTGATCCCATGGTCCTGGGATGGAGCCCCACATCAAGCTGTCTGCTCAGCGGGGAGCCTGCTTCCCCTTCTCTCTCTGCCTGCCTTTCTGCCTGCATGTGATCTCTCTCTCTGTCAAATAAATAAATAAAATCTTTTTAAAAAAATACCTACATCAGTGATTTTTAAAATTGTTCCCCTTTTGTATTGTATGCTCCTTTAAGAAGCTAATGGCAGCTGCGAATCCTCTCCCCTTAAATATATGCATGCATTCAGATACTTGCATATATTAAAAGGAGGTTGACAGATAGGTTAAGACTCAAAGAATTTATATGACTCACCCAGAATTTATGCTGCAAGTTAGAGCAGAATGAGATGACCAGACAACCAAAGTTATAAGCACCAAAACTTTTTGATGAAAAAACGTGTATAATATATAATGCACGATTGAGGTATTAAAGCCAAATAACTGACAAGTTAACCATTGCATAAATTCACAGATATGTTAAAGCCATACATGAGATCTTTGGTTTCTTGTATTTGAATATTGGTATTGTAACTTTAAAACAATCATAAAGATCTACTTAGAAGGAGGGGGTATTGTGCTAATGGAATTAGGGGAAAGGATAAACATTAAAGTATCATCGGGGCTCTAAAGTGCCTTGTTTTTACCAAAAGCACAAATCTTAATGTTTTTTTTTGCTTCCATCTTCATTAAGAATAGCTAAGTATGAATTAATGTTTACAAGCTCAGATATTTTAAGATTACCCATAAATTTTATATTCCCTGTCCTCTCATTGGGGGTGGTATAAAATACTAAGATAGAAATATTGTTATAAGACAAGAAATCTTTGGTTTTTATTTTATTATTTTTATTTTAGACAGTGGTGGGGGTTGAAGGGAGAGAGACAATGTTAAGCAGGCCAGTGTCCAGCATGAAACTCAACACAGGCCTGAATATAACAACCTCAGATCATGACCTGAGCTAAAACCAATAGTTGGATGCTTAACCAACTGAGCCACCCCAGTGCCCCAAGGAAGTTTGGGTTTTTAAAAATATTTTAAATAGGTTTTATTCTGTGTTAAAGTAATTTTTTATTATGGAAATTTATTGACTAGTCCTTTAAAAATGGTTTTCAGATGTCAACTTGCTACTTTGGGAGTTAATGGGTGAAGATAGAGAAAACACACATTATATTCCTAAAATATTGCTGATTTCAGTGACAAATTGAGCTCTTCAGGATCTTAACATGTCTAGTGTGATGTTTGACCTCAAAGTAAATAATTTACCTGTTTTTAATAGGTAATACAGATTTAGGAAGAGGTGATAGATTCAGTTTCAGAATGGTGATTGAGGCCCAGGAAAAATGGTTCTAGTTCTGGCATTTAAAGTTCTAAGCTCTGGAGGCGCCTGGGTGGCTCAGTGGGTTAAGCCTCTGCTTTCGGCTCGTGTCATGGTCTCAGGGTCCTGGGATTGAGCCCCACATCAGACTCTTTGCTCAGCAGGGAGCCTGCTTCCCCCTCTCTCTGCCTGCCTCTCTGCCTACTTGTGATCTCTCTCTCTCTGTCAAATAAATGAATTTGACATTGAATAAAATGAATGAATTAAAATCTTTAAAAAAAATATGAATGAAAATGAATGAATAAAATCCTTAAAAAAAGAATAAAATGAATAAAATCTTTAAAAAAATAAAGTTGTAAGATCTGGCCAGCTATAAATAACATGCATACCTAGTGGCAATATTTACAAGCATATTATATACACACACTTGACTCTTGTCTTTTGTAGCCTTACATACCTCAGGCTTACGCTGAGTTCTTTAAATTTTACCTTTGAGGATGCCCACATGTGTAATACAGTAAAGGCTCTATTCTCTGTAGCACTTTTCAGAAATGACCTCCAACGCAAGCTTGTCCTGCTGAAGGATGCTCTTGGGAGACTGACCATCTTATCATTTTGTTTTGCAGCAAATCTTTAGGAATGTTCTTGGGTTGTTCTCCCCCAATTACCTCTATCTGGTGGGTCAACAGGCCCAGAACCCTAGGAAGCAGAGGCAAGTCTTTGCATTGAAGGAATCCTTACTCTGCACCGGCGGCATCATCCATAGCTAAAGTCTCCATGGGGCACTCTCTTACTTTAAGAAGCTGTTGCTACATCTGGATGGGTTCTGTGATACCTCCTGTTTTTTTTCTAGATTGTTTCCATCTTAAGGAAATGTACATCCTCTAAAAGTGCCAATTTTATCTTTCCACCAGTCTTACTGCTTTCCTATTACAATGAACTTGCATATATAAGCGAATCATATGTGCTTAGTATTGAGCTGAATAGTAAGGAGTTAAAAAATAAAGGTACTGTTTTTTCAAAGAGCCTAGCACATGGTAATGTTTAGTGAATCAGCTCGATATATGTTATTTTATCTCCCAGCAGAGAAAAGCATTCATTTTTTTTCCATTACTAGAAAACAATTAAAAATAATTTACACTTCAAAATTATAATTTTAAACACTTAGACCCAAGGTAGAGATTTTGTAGTGGGCACTTATTTATTTCATCAGTCTGAACTTGATCATTTCTTTTGTCTCCAATTCCTATCATGTTTGCTTCCTTTGGACAACATTTTCTGTTTGATTTCTTGTAATTCCCTCTCTTTGTTCACCTTGGCTCCTCCCTGGGCTCTTTCTGAATTGTAATAATAATGCAGAAATGAAAGGTTCCTGTCCTAGAACAGGCACAGCATTTGTAAGAGAATTTCTCCTGTGTGCCCCACTGCATTAAGCAATGAGAACACCTGCAAAAAAATTAACCTTGAAACTAAAAAATCATTTTTCTATGTATTTGTGGCTGAAAAGTCATTTTTCTAAAAGGCTGAATCCAAACTCTGACTCCATTTAGATATCAAAAGCCTAGCTCTAAAGAATTGCTTAAAATTATTTTATTTGGGAAGTAGTTTTGAAATAAATGAATAAAAAATAAGAATTTTTTTATTGTTAAAAATTTTCCTACTTGACTGTAACACAACTATTCACAGAATATGGCTACATTTCTTCTAAAAAGTGGTTTATAATCCTGAGATTTCATAAATAAATAAAGATGTTGATAATATTTTATACTAAACACTAATTAACTGACTTAAGCCAATTTGATCAATCCTAATTATTAGATACTTTTGGTAAATAGCAATAGTCTGGTTCAACAGACATAAGTAAGGACTCTTCTCCTCCCCCAAAAGTCTTGCTACCAGATGGAGTATTTCAATGAAAACAAGTCTCAAGCCAAAATTTCTCCAGCTATAAATCCTAGAGGAAAAAAGTGGGCCAAAAGGAAAAAAAGTGACAGTGGAATAATATCCAGCCTTATAAAGGAAGGAAATTATGACATATGTTATAACATGGATAAAGCTTGAGGACATTATGTTAAGTGAAATTAGCCAGTTGAAAAGATAGAAATACTGTATTATTCCACATACACGAGGTACTCAGAGTAGTTAAAATTATAGAGATAAAAAGTTGAATGGGAGTGGGTGGGAAAAGGAATAATAGGGAGTTATTTAATGGGTACAGAGTTTAAGTTTGAAAAAAACAGAAAGTTCTGGAAGTGGATGGTGACGATGGTTGCACTCTATTATGAGTGTATTTAATATCATTGAACTGTCCACTTAAAAATCATTCCAGTGGTAAATTTTGTTATGCGTATTTTACCACAACACACACACACACACACACACACACACACACACAAATGGGGACAAAAAATGACTAACCTATTGTGTAAACTCAATGACATCGATGTCTTCTGTCCTTTAAAAAGACTTTGTGCTTGTCTTCTGTCCTTGTCTTTCTGTCCTTTAAAGGACAGAAGAGGGTGCCTGGGTGGCTGAGTGGGTTAAGCTTCTGGCTTCTGCTCAGGTCATGATCTCGGGGTCCTGGAATCAAGCCCCTCATAGGCCTCTCTGCTCAGCAGGAAGCCTGCTTCTCCCTCTCACACTCCTTCTGCTTCTGTTGCCTCTCTTGCTGTGTCTCTCCATCAGATTAAAAATCTTTAAAATAATAATAATAATAATAAAGGACAGAAGAAAGATTCACCAAGGCAAAGGCAGTAATGTTCTAGTTATAGGAGTCTGTCAACTTTCCGGTAAGATCAGATAAGAGACACTTCCAGAAGTACCTATACACATGACCCAGTGTCTTCCATAGGCTTAGGGTTAGGGTACTCTCAACAGCATAGTCTCCTGGGATTAGAAGATTTTTATAAGCTGTTTATGCAAGCCTGGAGGTAACTGTGAAGTGTTTTGTTTTGTTTTGTTTTGTTTTTGCCAGTTTTTACACTTTAAACCTGACAACATGAATAAAGAATCATTTCTAACATCCATATACTAATTTTCAAAATTTCTGGTGTGGATCACTGATAAAGCTAGTCATTCTGATGGATCTTTCACACATCTCAGGAAAGTGGATTCCTTCTTAATTTTCTCAGTCATTAGCCAGTTGTGGTAGAGTATAGATTCAAACTAGTAGGCATATTTATCACACTATTTCTCTACTTGAAGATCAATTGCCTTACTAGTTACTGGATTGCCCGTCATTAACTTTTTTCAAATAAAACATAGGTTGTTCTAATGCAGTTCTTTCTGGGTATAAATTGTCTACATTTCTTACAACCTCTCCAAATAATTCATCCCCTCCACCCCTCCTAATTTCCCGGATTTCTTACTTTCCCCTCCAGTCTAAGGTTAGAGTATTTTTTAGTGAATACCCTCTATAGTAATTCCAGTTTAACATTCCTCCCAAAAGTACTCTTTACCCTGGGGTGGCTTTGAGACACAGAAAAAGAGCCTGATTTTCCTTCTGTGTGGGAGGAATGAGAAAATGTCATAAATATCTCACGGTTTTTTTTTTTTTTTAAATATTCCATATGATTCACCATCTCCCACTGTCCTCGGAGACTGGGCCCTAGTACCTGGAAGGTCCTTTGTTGGTGAGTTCTGGGAGGTGTGAAAAGTTAGAGCTAGAAACTAGGAAAACACTAAATAGCTCTATAGAAGAAACATTGAGAAGCAGAGATAGAAATTCCTGAGGAAGGAAGGTCTAGGAGCACAGAAACCAGGGGGTCTCAGCTGAGACCTGTGAGATGGGAGTGTCTAAAGAGGAGTCTAGTGATGGTGTGGCCAGAAGCAGAGACTTGGGAAGGGACAGCAGAATCAGATTTTGAGGGGCACCTGGGTGCCTTTGGCTCAGATCATGATCCCAGGGACTTGGGATCGAGCCCCGAAAGGTCCATATCGGGCTCAATGCTCAGTGGCGGGCCCGCTTCCTCCTCTCTCTGCCTGTCTCTCTGCCTACTTGTGATCTCTGTCTGTCAAATAAATACATAGGATATTTTTTTTAAAAAATCAGATTTTTGAAAGAGATATGCTGGGGTGGGGATTAGCATGATCTTGCCGGGATCCGCAAAGCTGCAAAGTTTGCAGTATGCTTGGTGAGCTTTGCCTTGTAGAAACAGAAAAGAGCTAACGGAGAAGAAGACAGACAGTTGACCTCTGGGTTATATAGAGATGTGTAAGATGCCTTAGAATTCAGCTCTGTGTATGAAAGATTGGGATTTGGAACATCATCTAGGACAGTGGAAAACATGGAGCCATACTCTACATATAACCAGGGATATTACAGCTAGCTGATAACTTTATACTAAGTACCAGAATAGACACACAATGAATCAGTAAAAGGAATAGCCTAGATTTACCAAAAAGCAATAAACACACATGGTTGCTATGTAATGTTCTTCCCTTAGTCATTTTTCAAGTAAACACTTAAAGCTTTGATACCTTAAAAATTTATTCTTTTTTTCTCTACTTTTTTAGCTACCCATTTCTATCTTTTGAGGCTATCATGCCAAAAGTACACAGCAGAAATAGGAAAGACACATATACCAAAAAGAAAGAAAAGAAGGCACAGGGCCGGCCAGAAATGTAAAATATATGCTAATAACCCAAAGAACACACACAGCTTGAAGAATGCTGTTTCGAATCACAGTCAGTATCCACTTGGGATTTAAGGTTTCCAAACTAAGGTCTTGATAAGGATTTAACACTGTCTGGTTTAATAGTCACCAAACTGGAAGAGTACATAGAAAGTACATTACCAAATTTCAGAGGACTCAGAAATAAAAACAGCTAGAAATAGAATCAGGATTTTTGGAATTTTCTTAGCTATGTATCAGAAAACCAGTATGATGATGACAAGCTATATAGTTGGCTGGTTGTATGGAGACCTGTCTTTGGAGCCCCAGACCTACATTCCCATCTGCCTGCTTGACTTTTCTTCTTGGATATCTTTATGAACAATGTTAGATTTCCTATATCCAAATTCACCACCTTTCTTTCTAAAGCATGGGTCTCTTAAAGTAGTCTACTTTTAATCTGAATGCTACTACCATCTAGCCAATTATGCAAACCAGAAATAGAGTACAGTCGTCATAGGCACCAACTTTCTCTTTTGTGACAATTTCACCTCAAGATCTCTCAGAGAGGAAGGGTACTCCATTCCTTCCGTAATCCCAACATTTCTCCTCCAGGTTACTAAAGTAGCCCCTAATTGGTATTCTTGAGTCTATTCTTAACTCCTTCTGATTCATTCTGCATGCTGTTACCAGACAGGTATTTTCAAAACACTTACTTGATGCGTTCACACAGCTGCTAGAACTCTTCAGTGGCTACTCACTACTTTGGAAATAACAAAATATTTACCATAGCTCATGAGGCCCTGCATGATCTAGCCATTTTTTATTTTGTTAGCCTCATTTTTCCTTATACATTTATTCTCTGGATCTGTGTCAAACCTAAGGGCTTCTTTCCAGTTTCTCGAACTGACAATTCATGTTCATCTCTAGAGCCTTTACAGACTCTTTCCTTCTTCTAGAATGTTTTTAATTTCCCATTTCACCAAATTGCCCACTTTCTTTTTTCACTTTTATCTCAATCATCATTTTTCTCAGATTTTCCTGAACATTCATACTGCAGTCGAATTCTTCAGGTATGGTCTCTCATACTACATTGTACCTTCCTTACACGGCACTTAGGATTTTAATTTTACTTTTATTTGTGTGATTATTTGTTGCCTACCCTAGGCTAAAACTTCCAGAGGAGTAGAAACCACTCTTATGTTATTGACCACTGGATTCCCAGTAAGTAGCATGACATTTGACATAGTGGGTGCCTGTTAAAGATAAGTTTAATGAAAAAAAAAAAAAGGACAAAAATTGATACACATGTATAATCCTGTATTGGTTCTAAAATATTAAAAGAAAAAAAATTAAATAAAACCTTAAAAGAATCAGATTAGAGTTATAACAAAGTTATTAACACAGAGTATGGCTACAACCTTTGACTACACCGATGGGCATATAATGCAGTGGTCAAGGGAGATGAAATGTCTTCTATACTCTGCACTCCCAGACTATGTGTGTAGCAACATGGCTTTGTACCAGCCGCTCCTGGAGTGTGTGTGTCCTCGGGTGTGCACTGGCTTACCTCTTCCACATCTACTCTGATAGCACTGTATCAGTCAGGGTCCCAACAGGAAGCAGCATCCTTGGAAACAGTACTTCAAGGGAGGTTTATGACATGGAACCCCACCCCTACCCTCAGAACGTCTTATTTGCCTTCCCTGCTTTGCTTTCCTCCATAGCGTATTTTACTTTCTGACACACCAGTGGGTTTTACTTATTTGTTAACGCTCCTTATGCGAATGTAAGCTCAACAGGGGAAAGATTTTTATCTGTTCTGTTCACTGCTGTATCTTCCCACTCTACATACACACAAGAGAGATTCTTAATAAAAATCTCTTGAGCGAATGTAGGCTCTAAATCTGGGTTCTACATTTTTTAAGAAGGGTATCAAATATTAGAGGAGAGCTCTAGGGCACTGACGTGTATGGCCTGTGTGTACCATAAATAGCGGAAGGCCTGATCACGCTTAGCCTGAAAATGAAACGGCAGTGGATTGCCTGCAGATCTTTAAAGGTTAACCTTATGAAACAGGTATTCTATTACTTTGTTCCACCAGAGGACAGAATTAAGGGTAGTGAACCAAATGTCATGAGGAAGATTTCAGAATGATATGGTAAAGAAAATTTGATTAATTAGAGCTGTCTACTAACAAGACAAAGAAAATTTTGCTTTGTTCACAAGTAAATTGCTCATCACCGGAAGAGCCCTAACAGAACTGAATAGCTTTCTTCCAGGATATTATGGAAGCAGTTGCTGAGTTGCATGGAAGGTTTAACTAAATCGCCCACTGCAGTGCACCAAATATGCATTTTGTTTGAATCGTATTTGAATCCTATGTGGCCAAAGTCAAGGCCAAAACTGAAAATCATCTGTGTAGAATGAATTCTTGAGTGTCAGAATAAAGCTGAAAATTTATTTTAAAGGGTGCTGCAATGTTGGCATAAATTATATTAATAATTTTAAAAGTCTGGTATTATAAAACAATCATTAATCATTGCTAAGCGCCGCAGTGGTGAGGAGCTCATTACAGTACACGTTGGTGATCCTCCTTGCTTATCTTTACTCCAGATTGGTAGATATGCAAGGTACGTTTCAGCGAGCTCTGTCAGTACGAGGTACTGCCATCATGCCCTCAATCTTGCCTTCCTCTCTGATCTTATGGTTATTCGTTCTTAAGTTTCCCAACCTATGCCCTGTTCATGATCTAGACCCAAAGATTCTCAGAAGCCTCATCCCCTGACAAAACAAAATGCTTCCTGAGGGCACGCATATTAACTTTCTTTGCTTTCTTTCTTTCATGGACTCAATGCTTCATGAAATCAGTTCAGAGAATTTTTTTTCATTCAACTTTGGATATAGCAACACCACAAAATAGTAACGTAGTTGGTTTTCAAAATAAAGATGATGTCTGTGTTACACAAATGACCCTCAAATCCGCATTTGGCTTTTTGGCCCTGGAAGACGAAGGCTGAAGCTACGGCCAAGGAGTCTGTGCCGGAGCTAATGCCCTCTCGCTGTACGTGGATAAACCCTGCAGAAGTAGAATCCGCCTCATGACCCCGACTGGAGAAGACAGGACTAAACTATCCCCAGTATTCAGAGCGCCTTCAGGCATCACAGTGGCATTCATTCCGTTCCTGTGAAATATCTAATTAAATGGCCCAATTTCGGGGTGCCTGGGTGGCTCAGTGGGTTAAGCCGCTGCCTTCGGCTCAGGTCATGATTTCAGGGCCCTGGGATCCAGTCCCGGGTCGGGCTCTCTGCTCAGTGGGGAGCCTGCTTCCTCCTCTCTCTCTCTCTCTGCCTGCCTCTCCATCTACTTGTGATCTCTCTGTCAGATGAATAAATAAAATCATTAAAAAAAATTTTTTAAAAATGGCTCAATTTCATGAAGGCGCTGTATCTAGAACTTTGCCCTCTAGGTAAATACTCTTCCAGCAAGCCTTTAACCATAACCTTTCCTTTTCCCTCTCTTTTCTTTTCCTTTCTTCCCTTTTTTCCTTTTCCCTTCCCCTTCCCTTTCCTTCCTTCCTTTATTTCTTTGTTTGTTTATTTATTTCAAGAATTACTGAAATGGGCATCTTCACTTACTGGATAGCTAACAGTAAAGTCTGCAAATGAAGCTATAAGACTGTAAATTTGTGACTCCTCCATTCAAGGACAGTAGTAGCATTCACTTTGAACATATATAGTTTATGGGACAGAGAGGTATATGAAATGATATATACCAATATAAATGATGCTATTTTGGTAAATTTGTGAATTTCATGTCTTCAGGGCCCAAGACCGTAAACTTAAAATTTAGGACACACTGCAAGTTGAGCCTTTTGCAGGGAAAGCAAGAGTAGGCAGTCTGATAGATTCAGACCCACTGCTGCTAGAGTGAGCTAGAATAAAAACTGTCATAATATTTAAGTGGTTATATTTGCTTGAATTATTTTGGCAAGGCAGCACATGTAAATCACATTTTTTTTGCGTTTTCTTTTCTCTCCCTCTTTCTTACTCTCTGATGAAAAACAACTGCTTCCGTAAGCCAATTTCGTTTAAATTCTAAAACCAGGGTTTTCACCAGGGTGGCTCAAAGGATGAGCTTCCCACGCTAGACTTTAGCTCAGGTCATGATCTCAGCATGGGATGGAGCCCCACATTAGGTTCTGTGCTGAGTAAGGAGTCTGCTGGAGAGTCTCTCCCCGTCCTTATGCCCCTCTGCTCATGTGTGTGCTCTCTCTCTTTCTCTCTCTCTCTCTCCTCCCCACCCTCCCTAAAATAGATGAATAAATCTTTAAAAATGATTAAATTCTAAAACTGAACAAATAACATTTGGAATGGGTCCCTTAACATTTGAAGGTGGAAAGGATATGTAACCTCTTTGAAACTAGTAATAGTCTCTGTTTCAATAAATGAATTGGTTGTATTGATTCCGATAAACAAATTGATTGAACAACTACTTTAAATTATTACCTGAGAAAATACAACTCAGGTGAGGGGCAGAAGACTGTATAATAATTTGTGTAATTTGTATTATATTTTTTATTATTTTATTATATTATATAATAATTTGTATAATAATTTGGAAGGAAGTACTTAAATGAAGAGTTAGTCTTTAAAATGTGTATCCTTTATGAGTAGGCTAGAAATTAATGTTGTCTATCTAATTTTGTATTAATCAAGTACGTATCTAAATTGTAAAATATTTCTAATAAAAAATGACCTATTTAAATGATTTTGTTGTTTATAAGACATTGTCACATAATGTTCATATCTAATAATCAGAACAGGACTGATTCTGATCAGGTTCTGATAATCAGAACAGAACAGGACTAAGACATACCATTTAAGATCAAACTGGGGGCACCTGTGTGGCTCAGTGGGTTAAAGCCTCTGCCTTCGGCTCAGGTCATGGTCCCAGGGTCCTGGGATTGAGCCCCACATCAGGCTCTCTGCTCAGCAGGGAGCCTGCTTCCTCCTCTCTCTCTCTGCCGGCCTCTCTGCCTACTTGTGATCTCTGTCTGTCAAATAAATAAATAAAATCTTTTAAAAAAAAATCAATCTTAAGTAAGTAGGTGACTTGCGCAAGATTATGTAGCTAATAAATCATAAATCTCAAGTCTTCTTTGATATTTTCATAATATCATGCTTTTCTTTGAAAGAAGATTTTTCCTATTAGTGTTTTAAAGATTAGGGAATGAACATAACCTGGTTAAAAAAAAATTCTGTCCTGATTTTAGTAA
The DNA here is from genome assembly GCF_022355385.1 of Mustela nigripes. NCBI lineage: Eukaryota > Metazoa > Chordata > Mammalia > Carnivora > Mustelidae > Mustela > Mustela nigripes. Next base: position 92,285,171 of record NC_081568.1, read on the forward strand.
TGCTAATTTATTTAATCTATATTTATGATAAATATGTTAAGTATTTTAATTAGTATATATAACTGTAGTATATATAATTATAATTTAATATAGTAACTAAATAAGCCTCTGATTTAGTGTCCCTAGAGTGTTTTGGATGGAGTTACATTTCATTCCAACAGTAATAAAATACAAATTTGTATGTATTGATTACTTGTAAATACAAAATCAGATTTATTCAGCTTTTTCAGATTTCAGTTGATTTGAGTTCAAATTGCAGTATGTTTAGTCTTCTACATCAAGAAGAAAGAGTGTCCAAGGGAAAATACACAACTACTTTTTCCTGAAGGCTTTTCCCATCTCCATTCCTGTTACATACCCATCTCTAGGAGCGTTGCTTTGCTCTATAGCTTCAGCATTAGTTGTGTAATATTCCTACTGCAGGAACATAGAGATTACTTTGCCAGTGTTTTTCTGGCCTTGTTGCATCCCTGCCCAATCTGGGACCCACAGATTCACAGATTCACAGATTCACAGCACTTCTTTTAAGAAACATTCATTCCTTTGATCCTTGTCCTTTGAGCATGCTAACTTTCCCAAGTCTGGGCCTCATGTAAATCATATCATTAGACTGCTTTTATTTTTCTTCCTGAGATGATGAACATTTTGAAGAAAGTCTCCAAACTTACATACAGATTTCTACCATCATTCAAGCTTAAGCCTGGCTCTCTTTATCTGATGTTCAGTAATCTTTTATTCTGTGCTCATTTAACCATACATTCACCCCTTAAAATAGAAATTTTATTTTTGCCTGCCTAAATATCCATCTCCATATTCTGATAATAATACCCATCATTCTTTTTGGAAATTATACCTCTTCCACTTTCAACCTTTATGGCCTGAGTAAGGAGACTCATTCCTCCCAACACCCACATCTCAATACACTCACACATGAGTTTTATGGGTGAGTAAATGATACTCACTTGGCCAACCTGGTAGTTACCTCCTTCTTTTCATAGTGATTGATGAGAGTGGGCATGCAGTCAAAGTCTGTATACTAAGCCTCAGTTCTAGAACTTTGCTGCGACTAGTGGGAAAGAGGTATTCTTTTTCCACTGCAACCGCTAAACAGCTTGAATTTCAGCATGGAGTTACTGGAGGCCAAATTTGCCACTGCATAGGCTGATCCTGCCTAAAAATAAAGCCAACACGGAAAAATAATGCCAAAAGATTGAGATATCCTGCTGATGGCAACATCTGAGCACTTAGATCTGAATACGCATAAAACTATCATAGACTTATTCCTGTGAATATTGTCCTTGGGTCAACTTGAATTGGATTTGCGTCATTTCACTGAAATGAGACCCAACTAAAGTATTATTCTACACAAACTGTTTTCTTAAAGCTTGTCAATAATACTAGCAATTAAGAACTGGTATTTTCTAAGTCCTTAGTCTATGTGAGATGCCATTTTAAGCACTTTATGTAGATAAAATCATTGAAACTTCATAATAACTCTACATTATTTCCTATTTTTGAATGAAGAAACTAAGGCAAAGAGAGATACGGAAACTTGTCCTAAGGTTTTATGATTTTAAGTGGAATTCAAGCCAGGGGCCTCTGGTTCCAGAGCCCAACAGCTGAGCTATCCTGTACTGCCTTGTGAGTCATCAAACCCAGTGGCCTTTCCTCTTCCTCCTTCACCTCTTTGCCATGTCCGACACTATCTACTTGTTCTTCACACTTCCATGGAAAGCCTTTGCTTTCTACAACATGATTTTCTTACAGTTCTTTCCAGTCTTTCCAACAGGAACCTCTTTAGCTCTTTTTCTGCTATGGTCCTAAACCTAGAATTTTCCTAAGGACTCTCTGTCATGGTGGTCTCACAACTTCCAAGATTGCCTCTGCAAATGACGCCATTAACTCAAGTTTTTCTTTCTAACTGCCTGCTGTCTCCAATCACCTAAAAGCCCCTGCTCTAATCTCAAATGACAGGAGTTGTGGCACACAGTTTTGGGTCTCTAGGCATAAGTTATAATTCCCTTGTTATTGATCTTAATTTTGAATGGTAATTGTAACTGAAGCCAGAAGTTAGAAACCTCAACTCTTAGGTAGTGCGAAGACTACTGACATAGGGACTTTGAGATGACTTCATATTCTGCTAGCCATTATATCTGGTAGGGTGCCATATACTATCAGTAAATATTGAGATACCAATTACCTAGCAGTTAACTTAGTATTTATTTGGTACCTTATAACCATGAAGTGGAGCTTTTATCTGTCTGTACAAAAAAAAAAAATTAAAGCTCTTCTGCAAAGTATTGAAAATCATAGTCTTCATTGGTAACTTTGAGACTATGAATATTTGTTAGAAAATTCGTTAGAATATTTTTTTTATTTACAGGTTGTAAACTGGCAGGGGAGGGTGGTTTCAGTTTACCAGACCTGTATACCTTAACTCCTTTAACCTTGATCGTACACTGGACTCAACTGGGTGCCCACCCCAGGGAATTCTGATTCAGTCATACCAGGGTGACAGTGGGCATGGGTATCCTCACCAGCCCTTTAGGAGCTACCAATGTACTGTCAGTGTTGAGGACCATTGTTTTCAGGGCTCACTTTTTAGGTCACTATGGATAACCAGTTGAATTTGAACTTACAATGAAAGATTTTTTTAGTATAAGTATTTTTATACTAAAAATTTGTCCAAAACTTGATTTTAACTGGGTATCCTGTTTTTATTTGCCAGATTTTTCAACCCTGTCATTTCTCTGACTAGATCATTTATGTCATTTCTCTGGCTTCATAGTAAATAAGAGACTAAATTACATGGCTTATTCAGAAAATGCTAAGACTTTTTGTCTTGTCTTTCTTCTGCCAGGCCTGTTGGTAATAAACTTTGTACTTCTAAAAATTTATTTCTTAAAAAACAAAACAAAACAAAAAACTGTGAATCTAGCCAGGCTTCTGGTTCTATGAGCTTCCTACATTCTTCCTTGTGTTTTTTGTATGGTTTCCTCTAGCACTGGGAGATTCTATCAAGTTTCAGGCCTAAAATCTCTCTCATATTCCCTTATGTCTCATCTTCCTGATTCCAGCTGGAGGTTTTCTGCTTCTAAAGAATCATGTGATTACATTGGGCCTACCTGGATAATCTAGGATAGTCTTCGTATTTTGAGTTCCTAACTCTAATGACATCTGCAAAGTCCTTTTTGCTATGTAATGTAATATATTTACAGGTTCCAGAGATTAGGATGTGAACATCTTTTTGAGAGCCACTGTGCCTACCATAGTTGACTTGGGTATAAATTTCACTTCCCTCTTCTGGCAAACCATTTGTTATAATGGAGCACATTCTCTGATTGTTTTCTGAGAAAGGATGCATGAAAAAAAATACTTAAAATTTTGCATATCTGAAATACCTGCTTTTAACCTCATGTTATTTTTTAGATTAGAAATAATTTTCCCTTAGAATTTGTTTTTATCAAAAAGTCCAATATCATTTTAATTTCTGAAGGTTCATAAATGATCTATATTTTCCTTTCTTGGAATCTATTAAAATCTTTTCTCTGACCGTTATATGCTTTGAAACTTCACAATAATACACCTTGGTATAGATCATTTCTATCCATTGAGCTGAAAGCTTGTGTCCTAATGCCCTTCAGTTCCAAGGGCACTTGTCTTGGTTTTCCTCAATAATTCTTTGTCTTCTATTTGCTATATTTACTGTTTGGTATTTAACTGTTCCAGCCTAATTGTCCTAGCTAAATCCTGCAGTACAAAGTTGAAAAGAAGTAGGAAGAGAGGACATTCTTGTCTTATTTTTGATCGTAGGGTATACTATTCATTTTTGCCCCCATTAGGTATGATCTTAGCTTTGGGTTTTTTATAGATGCCTTTTATCATGTTGAGAAGGTTCCCTTTTAGTGAATGTTTTTATCATGAAAATGTGTTAGATTTTATCAAATGCTTTTTCTTCATTTATTGAGATGATCCTGTGGCCTTTGCCTTTTCTTTTTTTTAATTAATTATTTTAATTAACATAGAATGTATTATTTGCTTCAGGGGTACAGGTCTGTGAATCATCAGGCTTACACACTTCACAGCACTCACCATAGCACATACCCTCCCCAATGTCCATTTGCCTTTTCTTCTAAGAGTATTACTTCAATAAACCAACTTGCATTCCTCAGGGAAGTCCTTCTTGGTCATGTTATAAAATGTTTTGTTTATGTTGGATTTAGGTTGCCAGGTTTTTATTGTGGAGTTTTGTATTAATATTTGTAAGGTATATTGGTCTGTAGTTTCCTGTACTTTTTGACGTCTTTGGTTTTGTTATTGATTGCCTTAGATTCTCTGGTGGGAAATCATTACATGCAACCCCAGTCTTGCACAGGAGTCCAAATAAGCCACTTCAGGCAAATGGAAATTTCTATCTAGCAGAAAAGCCGATACAGTCTTCAGAAGCTCCCTCCTTAGAGCTTCCTCCCATTCCTCAAACCAACTAATAAAACTTGCTTTTTATGTGCCGGACCTTATTTATAGTCTCTGGATCATCTGTCTTCATTATTTTGATATGCTGTTGACAAGGCAAGATTTACTCCAAGAGGACCCTCTGCCCCCACCCAACACTCCCCGAATAAGCACTTTTGATTTACTTCTGGTCCTCAACTCACAAAGGAACCGTAATTCGTCAAGAATGAAGTCAAGAACACTTTAGTAATGAATCCCAGCTGAACAAAGGTGGAAATTCAGGCACAAGAAGCAACAGACCCAGCAGGTGGGCTCGGAACTCAGACCTCCGGTTGCGACTGGGTGAGGCCGAGGTTGCAGGAGGCCCGGGAAACTTCGGTGGCTCTGGCAAGGGGACGGCAAGAGAGAACAACTTCGTCCAGGTCCCGCCGAGCCCCGCACTGCTGGCGCCGCTCGCTCGGGTAGGCAGTGGGTCAGGGCGGGGCGTCGCCCACACTCAGCCGGGGCGGAACCCACCGAGGTGAGTGAGCTGGGCGCTGTGTAGCGCGGAGCGCCGGGGCGCCGAGACCCAGGCGAGCCGGAGCGCTTTCCGCGGGGTTTGGCTCCTGTCGCTTCCCGTCTCGCAGAACCGGCATCGCGGCCGCTAGAGCCGCGGCGCTGCGAGTCCTCCGAGCCGGGCTGCGGGGCGCGGGGCGCGGGGCGCGGGGCGTGCCAGGAGGGGGCGCGGAGCCCAGGGCTCCCGGACACAGACGCAGGTAAGGTCTGGCGGCTCAGAGCCCGGCGGGGCGCGCCTCCCCGACGGTGTCCGGCCTCCGCCGGCCCTGACCGGCTGTGGTGGCTCTGCCGGACTCCAGTCGCGGGGAGCTAGGACTGCGGGAGGGCTGGGCTGGCCTGGGGCTGGGGCTGGGGCTGAGGCTGGCCTGGCTGCCTCTCGCCCCGGCCTCAGGTGATGCGGCCCCCGCGGTTTAACTTGCGCCCTTGAGGCTGTCTGCGGAGCCTTCCGGGCGCGACCCTGGACCGGGTGGAATTACACCGGGTCTGGAGATGCGAGCCAGGGCCGTGAAGATCGGGGCCGTGAAGATCGGGGCCGTGCTTGGGGGCAGGGGGAGCAGGGTTCCGGCGGAGGGCAGGGAGCGGGTGGTGGGCGACTGGGTCGATTGTCGGACGCCCTCCGGGTCGGAGCTGGGGAACTGAGTCCTGTTTCATCTGAGAGCTTCTGGGAGGAGTCGGCACACACCCCCCTTCTGTGGCCCGCTGCCTCCGCTCAGAGCCACTTTCTTTTGTCTGGTCCATTTTGGTGTTGTCCTTTTAGCTGCTTTTGTTGCAGTCGTGGATCCAGAGTGTACAGACTTGGCTAGGCTGAGGTTATAAGGACGCTTTGTGCAGCGGGGCGGAGATGAGGAGAGGGTTGGGGGCGGGGGCTGTTATTCTTACTGCCCTATTTAGCACTAATGTGTATGTATTACCCCGTGTTCTTTTCCAGATAGTACTCAATACTTTAGTAGCATCTGATCGTTTCAGGTGCATCCAAGAGAGCATTCATTAGTTAACTTCAAAGGAGCGTTGTATGGACAGGTACCTATTAAAATACCCCATTTTATAGACCAGACAGCTGAGGCACCCACGCCGAAACATGATTTTATCAGAACTAAGCAGCCAGCCGTTGTGGGAGGTGTGATTAGAACTTGTCTGGCTGAGAGTTATTCTTGGTCCAGTCACTTAACCCCGCGCAAAATGTAGGGCTCAGGATGCCCATTGGATACTCTTTATGCTTTGTAAGTCCTTAATTACTAAGACCTCTCATTAAAAATGGAGTTGAGTTTTTTTCAGACTCTGGGAATATTACCCCTAAAAAGTGTTGCTTAAAAGACTGGAATCATTTTGTTGGGGAGACCTAAGTTCAGCTTCCTGTTGCTGGAAAGACCAATATCCAAGAGAGGAGGGTTTTGTTTGTTTGTTTAGTTTTTGTTTGTTTAGTTTGTTTGTTGTTGTTGTTTTTTATGTGTGTGTGTGTTTCAAGTTATGTTCAGTTAGCCACTGTATCACACATAATTAATTTTTGGTATAGTGCTTGGTGATTCATTATTTGAGTATAACACCCAGTCTTATCAAATGCAGGTGCCCTCCTCAATACCCATCACCCTGTTTTCCCTACCCCCATCCCTCCTCTCCTCAAGAGATGAGTTTTGGTTGGAGAAGAATATGAGCTTTATTCAGAAGACCAGCCCTCTGGGGGAGAAGGTAGACTTTTGTCCAAAGACCTTCCTAGGTTTCTGTGTGGCCCAGAGGTTTTTAAAGGGGTTTAATCAGTTAAGGGAGTATAGTACTCTATAACATTTATTGATTACATGTAGACTTGTGATACCAGCTACCGAGTTATCTTGGTACTTGGAGGCTGTGCAAGATCTGGTTCCTTGGTACCGGGGTGGTTGTACAAGAGTACTCTGTTCTTTATGCAGTGGAGGGCAAGATTTACAGATGGACAAAGGGAGATCAGTGGAGTCATTTGTGTGGCCTTAAAACGAAAAAAAAAAAAAAATGGGCTGAAAGATTGCTGGGCTAATCAGAAAGTTGAGGTGGCTTTAAGCATACTTGTGGGCCTCTGTGCCCTGGGAGGGTTCTAGTCTCTTAGTCCAAAGCCAGTGGTCTGCAGATCTCAAAGAAAACAAATTAGTTTTATTACAGATCAAGGGCCTTAAATCAGCAAACAAGGAGTGTGTTAACTTGAAGCAAGTTAGCCCTTAAGACCAGCTGGAGCGCTGTTACAGTTTCAGTTGTTGAATAGGATCAGGGAGTAACAGTGAGGACTAAATTTGTCTTTGGCCTATCAGATCTTTAATATCCTATTTAAATATGGTGCTGCTGGGAGCCCTAAATATTTATTTAATGAATAAATAGAATGGAAGAAGTGGGCACATAGGTGTTCTAGAATATTGAGCAGCAGGTTTTTTCTCAAACAGAAGAATTAAAAGTTTAGGAGAATAACCATTTCAATAATTTCAGTGAAATTTGACTTGTAATCATGCATTTATGTTGTTTTTTAACTCTCCACAACCAGCAGCTGTTCACCAGTTTCCCTAGGGTTTGCTGCTCTTACATGAGTTTGCTGATCTTTTACTGCCCATTTTTCTTCCTCTCTTTGATTTGTATTTTTGGTTTTTCAAAATGAAGATATTTTTCTTTCTAAAATCAAGTAGCATTCTTTTTTTTGATAGAGTAGACTCCAGCAGAATGCTTATGAGTGTATTTTAAGGTAGACGCCAGCCTCTTTAATAAGTAGCTGTCATACATGAAGCAAGAATTCTTTCAGGCAAGTGTGCAATGAATTAATAATCATTTTAATAGATCTCTGTAATATTTTATGACACATCTACCTCATTTAATGCCTTTCTATCCAGCAGCATAAAGCTAAAACATTTCATTTACATTTTGCTAACTACATAGCACAAATGTTAGGGCACAGTATGCCTAGACTCATTTATCGACTCGTGAAATAAACAAGATTCTTTCCTTATTCAGCCTTCATTCAGCTACCTGGGGGGGAAAAAGAAATGATAATCTGGCCTTTCTCTCATAAGGGATATTTAGAGAATTAATGAAGTAAATATGGTTAACTACATGGAAAAAAAGATGCCCTGTGACTTCAAAGTGTGACTGTGGAGTCATGAAACTCTGCCCCTCCCTGCAAACATGCTGTTAATAAGTTTTTGAAAGAGAGTGGTCATTCTAAGTAGTCACTTTAGGAAGCTAAACACTTGTAACAGTATTGCTGCGAGTCACAATTATTTCAAATCTTTTGCAGTTTCTAGTCCATTTATAAGTAAAAGAAACATACTTCAAGGATCACTTTTATAAGGACTGGTTTGTGTTTGTAGTTTTTCAATTAAAAAAAACTAACTCATTTTGAACCCATATTTTATTTGAGAAACTTGATAAAATGATTTCTACATAATTGTGAAACTCATTTGTACCTTCAAGATTTTACCACTATTAAGGATGTTTAAAAGATTATTTGAAAGGCTATGAAAGCTATTTGAAAAGGGTAACTTAGTAATAGTTTTAAATAATGGCAACATTGTTAGAATAACTGCATCCTTCCCAGAGGGAACATTCTGAAGGGGGCAATGCCTACTTGAAGGCTAAAGTTCTATGTCTGTGTGTATTTTCGTACATAGAAATATTTATTTCTATGTGTACATTTGCATGTTTGTTAAGTATTTTGAAACTAATAATTTGTTTCATACCCTGACAATTGATTGTAGTCCACAGTAAAATGGGGACACAAAAATACCCACATTAAAATGTGTTTGGGAGCATCTTCATGGCTCAGTTGGTTAAGCATCCAATTCTTCATTTTGGCTCAGGTCATGATCTCAGGGATCATGAGATGGAGCTCCATGTTAGGCCTCATAATGGGCTGTGTGAGTACAGAGTCGGCTTAAAATTGTCTCTGCCCTTCCCCCAGCACACAAGCATGGGCACCATCTCTCTCCCTTTCTCTCTCAAATAAATCTTCAAAAAATATCTTTTTCACCCTAGTATATGATAAAGTATATTAAAATAGAATCATATTGATGAAATCTAACTATTCTTGTACTGTAAACATTAATTGTTTAACAAGGTGTTTTATTGCTTCCTTAGATTTTGAAAAAAATGTAAGGAAATGGCTTGAGTGGCAAATCTTTTAGAAAAGTGGAAAAGCTAAGAAAATCCATTGCATTTTTTTAAATCCTGATAAATTTCTCTATAGCAAGCAGAAATATTGAAGAAGGTTATATTAATAATAGAACTGGTCTCAAATTCTATAATCTCTTTATCTGACTAATTCACTGATGGTGTGATAGCTGGAAGACTTTAGAAACAATCAGTACATCATTAGCACACATTTTTAAAGCAGCTTCAAAGCATCCTTCATAAAATGGCTGAGATAAGCATGAGAGGTATTCTGGTTGAGAATTGCTTGTCCTATTTAGAAGCCTATTAAAAAAATTCATCCAAGGGGCTAGAATTGAAGTATGGGCACCAAAGTAGACAGCTTTTAATGAATAGTGTAGACAGTTGGGCCAATGGTACAATGAGTAGATTGAGGACTGTTTAAAGTTTACTTAATAGAGATAGAAATTAAAACTGAGGTGTATTTTTCTGGCCATACTTTCTTTTAATTTTTGGTTTTATGGCAAAACCCATTTTTTCTCAGACTACTGGTCTTTAGGATAATATATAAATTGTATAATAAATATTTACATGGCTACACCTATCTGACTTAAAACCAGCTAAGTCTGTATAGTTTTAAATAAAGATTTCTCTCTTTTAGTCAGGCATTATACTGTTTGCTCACCAAACAACCATATCCTTTCCCAATTTAGTGTTTTGGCTTATTTTAGTTTTCTTGCTCAAAGTATCCGTTTCTCTCCACTCTATTTGACTAACACTCTCTAAATCCTCTCTATTCTTTAAGACCCCACTGTAATACCACTGTTTTCCACAAAGCTTTCCCTGACTTCCTAGTTCTTGTTTATAGTTTACCAGATAGTTCTATGTGTTGGTTACTTTCTCTGTCTTTTATTATTTCACTTTCTATTTGAACTTGTTCTCCATCTTGATTTTTTTTCCCTCAAAGACACAAGTCATACCTTAAATATATATTTGTTTCTGAATCATATATATGAACTAGAACACTGGATAATAGGATCACCAGCTTATAACATTAGATCTATGAAATAAATTTATTAATCAGATACTCAGGTACAATTTTTTCATGCTTCACAATTATATCAGTTAGTATTCTAGTAGAAAGTAGGTTGCAGTCTTAAGTGGGATAATGGAGAAGAGTTTAACTTGAAAGGTATGCCTGGATTAAAATAAGCCAACAATGGATGGTGAAGCATGCCAGGACTAGCAGTGGTGGGAGCCATTACTTTCCCTAGGCCTGAATGGATATTAAGAAGAGAACCATGACTAAAGCCCAAAGAGGGTAACTATGTGGAAAAGTCTGTCCAACTTACAGCTCTGGCCTTTCTGTGACCAGGCAAGGAAGGAGCTAGGGAAATAAGTACCCCAGCTTCACTCTCTTACAGTCCTGTGATGTCCTGTTTTTGTTTTTGTTTTTCTAGTCTAATTTAGTTACTGTCATGTAAGAACACTTCGTTTGTGATGATGCATTTCATTTGAACTACTCTTTCTTTTTTTCCCCTCGTGATGCTAGCTGTTATGAAATTATTATACATGCCTTCTTAATTATTCTCACGTTTTATGTTTTTCTTGTACAGTGCATAGGTGGGAGGCATAGAACTGTCTGCATAGTCATTGACAAACCTGTCCCTCTACCATTTCAACCATGTGACTTATCTTAATCAGGATTGCTCATTTTTCTCTTTGTGCCATGTTGATAGATCAGTGGTTTTCAGTCTTAGCTGTATGTGGTTCTCAAAGCAATGATTCTCAAGCAGGTTTAGGATAAGGCTTGAGCATCTGTCCATTTGTTTATTTATTTATTTACTGAGCATCTGTTCTTTTAAAAAATACTCAGATATTTCAGATACACAACACGTGAGAAGCACTAGCAAAGTTAATCTCTTTGACCCAAAGATTATGGTCATAGCCTCTTTTCTCTTCATTGTTTATGTAGGACTGTAAGTAAGCCTCAAATGCAATTCTAATGTTGCTTTATGTACTCTTGAAAGCAAAATAAATGTTTTAGATATTAACATTGAGAAATGCTTATGATATAGGGTGTAGAATATGTGGTTTCCATGTTACTAAAAATAATTTGTAGTTTAGAAAAATCATAAAACATTTCAAATAGTGAATAATAACATGAAGAGTCATGTTTTCATTACTTAGTCAAATAAAAATTAACATTTTACTATTATTTCTGATTTTTAAAAATATGATTTAAGCCCCCTATATTCCTTCTTAGTGGTTACAATTATCTTAGACTTGGTGTCTTTTATTCCCATTCATATTTTTAAACTTATACTACCTCAGGATGTATCTGTTAACAAAATTTAACATTGTTGCACATGCCCTAAAAGTTTTGTTCGTAACTGTCACTATGCTGTGTATGTCATTTTTTAATATTTATGCAGCCTTTTTTCCTTATTTAACATAATTTGGAATTTTTTCTAGATACATGTCCCTCTAGTTTGCTTTTATTGCTATACAGTATTAAATTGTATCAATGAACAGAAATTTATGCGTCAGACCTACTGCAAAGTGTTGCTAAGGTGGATGTTCTTACATATTTTTTATGTACATAAAAACCTAGATGGGGACGCCTGGGTGGCTCAGTTGGTTAAGCAGCTGCCTTCGGCTCAGGTCGTGATCCCAGTGTCCTGGGATCGAGTCCCACATCGGGCTCCTAGCTTGGCAGGAAGCCTGCTTCTCCCTCTACCTCTGCCTGCTGCTCTGTGCTCGCTCACGCTATCTCTCTCTCTCTCTCTCTGACAAATAAATAAATAAAATCTTTAAAAAAAAAAAAGACCTAGATGTAAAACTGTAAATCAGTAGGTAAACATTCTCTTTTACCACAGTTTGGCAGATTGCTTTCCAAAACAGTTGTGCCTACTTGTACTTCCCCATAGCAATTGATGAGACTGTTGGTGTAGCTTCATATCGTTTTTTACATGGGATATTGTGAGATGTTTAAATTTTCCCCAATGTAATGGTCATAAAATGGTATCTTATTTTAACTTTAACTTTCCCCATTTCTGGTGAAATTGACCACTTTCCATATGATTGCTAGCCATGTGCATTTCCTCTTCTCGAAATAGTGTTTTCCCAAGTTTTGCAGTTTTTTACCTTACTGATATAAATTATTTCTAGGTAAGAAGAAAACATGCCATATAGCTTAACACTGGAATATCCATAAAATTATTAATCTTGTAACAAGTTGTACAAATGTTTCCCAGTTCAAAATTGGTATCTGAATAGTTGCCTCTAGTAATTTTTTCTCTCTCTCATGAGGTTCCTATGAAGATACAGAATAAAATGAAAACACGACATAAAATTTAAAAAAACCAAAAACCTCATAAAACACAAAAACCAGGGGAAAAAGTGACTCTAAGAGTAGGTTGTCCTCTGCTCAGAAGAATTTCTGTACATTTCCTTGCCACCCTTGTTGTTGATACAGACTGCCTGATAAATACAGACTAAGAGGCTTCTTTCTGTCCTTCAGTCAGTTCCCTCAGGTAGGTAAGTCCTCTACCAACTAGCAAACTGCGAAGACATCCCTCTCAGCCTCTCAGACACTGCCCTGAAACTCCTGGATGTTCTTTCACTTGCTGTGTTCCACACAAGTAGCAGCAAGTGCACAGGCGGGAATTGTAGGGGTTTGTGGCACGTGCCACAGAGCATTCGGAGAACTGAAATGCAAAGAACCCTGTTGACAGTGTAAGGCAGAATTGCCGTTGTATCTGGGTTTGCATGGGTCCTGTCGGTTTCTCTCCCAGGGAAATGGATGGACAGTAAAGGGTGGGGCATGATGCCCCGTCTAAAGAACAGAAGGGAACAGGGAACCAGTTGGTGAAAGCCTTCTAGAGACAAGAAACAGGATTGAGTGCTTTTTGTATTTTTGCAAGCTCTGCCACCATAGATCTGAGTAGGTGGGTAGAAGAGTGATCATGGTAATTTTTTTACTTTGTCTGTTTCACACAAAGTCTAGTCAGGTCTTCCTGTGATTCATTCCTAAAATGAAATCTCTGAAATACTGTGGAACAGAGGAAGGTTTATTATTGAAAGGAACCGTGATGTAACATTAATTTCAAAGGCTTCATAGGTAGTAGTTGCATGAATAATATGTTTGTATCCTGAGTATTCAATTTATGCTTCAGGTGTTCGGCAAATAGTGAAATATTTAAGCTCTTCTTTTCTTTTGTCAAGATATTATTTTGGAATCCCTTACAAGCTTTTGTATGAGGGCAACAGTGCTACTGCCACTTTCTTAAATACTGGCATTCTCAAAAGAAATTTTAAAAATTGAATCTGTTTCATTAGACAGTCTAACTGATTATCATTAAATGTTTTGTTGTGAAATTATGCATATTAGATGCACTGAATCATGAGTAACTGCTTGGAATGTGGGATAAATTAGCGCATCACAGGTTGAGAAACATTTAAAGAAGGCAAGCCAAACGGTACATTCTTCAGTAGCCTCTGAGGGCCTCAGTGAAGGGGAAGACAGAGAGAATCACTAGTGCAGCATGGCCATTTCAGGATGATCATAAGCCACATATTCTTAGTTATGAGCATTATTGAATTTCAGAGTGATCCATGATGAAGGGCTGTCTATGTAGGATAGCACGGTTCTACGTAGATAAGCACTTGCTTGCCAGGCAGTGGTAAATGGGAGAATAAATGATAGGTTTGTCATGATGTAAAGTACACCAAGTCAATGCAAATGTTAAAACCAAAAAAGTACCAATATCCAGATGGTAAGCTAGGAGTGTGTGCAGTTTTTGCAGGCTCTGTTGGCTTATTGGGCCCTGTTTTATTGTTAGAATGGCTAAAGGATAATACTTCTGATGCCACCCAAAAGCTGATCAAGACTGAAAGTAGATCTTGATATTGTAACTAGTTGCTGTTTCCATGCCTTACCATCTGCTCTTCTTAACCTTAGTCATCTAAGATGCCAGCAGGTGGGGGAGTGGGGGTGGGCAGGCTGTGGTGTTTATGCCTCCTCTATCCCAGTAGATAGCTTAACAGAGAGGACTTTGCCCCATCCCAACTTTAAACTGTCCATGAGGGCTTCAATCCACTTCACTCCTCCTATCCTTATAAATCTTAAGACTCAAGAAAATAAGAACTTTGCCTTCACAAAGTGAAGCTTGCAACTCAGCAAGGAAGATGGACCTGGAACAAGTAATTAAAAGTGTGATGAATGTTCTGAGGGAGAACAAGAAAGGTCTTCAGTGGAAAATAATAGTTTATTATCCATACCCCCTCAGAAAGGGGTATTTAAGCTGAGACTTGAAGAATATGGAGGTACCCCTTAGAGGCTAGAGGTGAGCTCTCCAGGGATCCAGCGATAGGAGTCGGAGGAGAGAGCCAGTAGAGTGGAGGATCTGCAAAAGGCTGGACTGCTGGACTATAGGGCAGACAGGGACAGAGCTTGGGCAGCAACCTGGTCAGCAAAGTACGAGGAAGCCTCTAAAGAAGCAGGAGAGTGAGGATTGGTTTTGCATTTTCAACAGACTCTTCCTTCAGTGTAGAGAATAAAATGTCTCAGATTTTCATAAAGTAAAATTTTGGTGACTAGAACCATAATTTCTGGCCTAGAATTCATGAGGCCACACATTTATTTGCGTATTGTTTATAGAGCGTATGGAATGAATTGTCTTCCTTTCTTCACAGTTCGCCCTTGGTCTGCTAGAGAAATTCTATTCCATCCTACACTTTTTATTTTATTTTTTTAAAGATTATATATAGAGAGTGTGTGTATGTGTGTGTAAGTTGGGGAGGGGCAAAGGGTGACTGAGAAGGACAAGTAGACTGCCTGCTGAGCACAGAAGCCAATGCAGGGCTCGATCCCAGGACTCTGGGATAAATACATGAGCCAGAATCAAGAGCCAGACGCTTAACTGACTGAGCCACCCCGGCTTCCCTCCATACTATCTTTTTTGAAAAAAATGGCAAGGAAGCTTTACCCTTAATTCACCTTAATCCTCTTCCCTCACCTTTCTTTCTGGGTTTTCAAGTTTTCAGAACAAATTCTAAGAATCATGGCTATAACTCTGAGTGACACTGCTAAATAACAGGAATAATAAGAAGTTTTTCTTGCACAGGAGAGGCTACCAGTTACGATAACCTGAAACCTGTGCTCTAGATATCTAGGACCTGTTTAGAAATGTTTGATTATGTATCATGTAGATTCATAGATGAAATTGTAACAAAATAAAAGAAAGCAGCGGAACCAAGGACAAAGGCGGGGAGAGCTTGGAAAGTAGACCCAAGACAGAAAGTGTCCTTGCTCTTGGAGTGAGGTTGCCTAGGTTCAATGACATAGGGGCTTGTTTCCTTTGTTTTTACTTAGGGACACGGATTTTAATACCTCTAGTCATCCAGGATACCAGAGTCCTTGGCTACACATGAGGGCAGAGAGGTGGCAACAGAAACTTCCCAGTAAAACCAGGATTTAGAAAGGGCAACATTCTCAATAAAACAATAGATGAGGGGGAAAAAAATTGCTGACCCAGAGAGATTATAAGAAAGTCTATATTGACCTAGTCTCTGAGCAGAATACAGAGAAAAGTCTCATTTGAAAATTCTCTTTATTAACTTTATTTATAAAAAATTTCAAACATACACAGAAGTAGAGAGAATGGCATAATGAATCCTTATGTATCCATCAGCCAGCTTTAATAGCTATTATTCTTTCATTTTTCTTCTTCCTACATTATGTCATTTGTTTCTCTATTATATAGTTTTGCCTATAAATAACCAAAGTTACAATATTTCTCTGTAGCCTGAGGACCTTTAAAAAAATATTAATGCATTATATTCTCACATCCACAAGGTTAACCATTTTTTAGTATGATCCAATATGTAGTTCATGTGTACTTTTCCCCATTTGTCTCAAAAACACATTTTTTAGAGCCAACTTCTTCAAATCAGGATTGAACATGGTCTACACATTGCATTTGATTGATATATCTCTTAAAGTCATTTGTGGAATTTTTCACATTCTGTATATGGCCAGTTGTATGCTTATTGTTGTCATTTAAAATGTCCCCTTATTCTTCATTTAGTAAAGAAAAATGGTTCTCAGATTTTGATGCTCGATTTGGTTCCAATTTAATTTTTTTTTAAAGAATATAGATGGTGCTGAGTACTTTTAATTGCATTATCTCAGGAGGTGCATTATTTTTGGTTGTTTTTATGGGCTGAAATGTGTCCTTGCAAATTAATATGTTGAAGAGCTAATTCCCAGTATCCCAGAATGTGACTGTGTTTGGAGATAAAGTCTTTAAAGAGGGGCTTAAGTTAGAATGAGGCTGTTTGTGTAGGCCTCTATCCGGTCTGATTGTTGTCCTTATAAGCCGAGGAAATTTGGATTCACAAAAAGACATCAGGATGGGTGCCTTCAGAGACCATATGAGGATCCATGAGAAGGAAGCCATCTAAAACCCAAAGAGAAAGAGCTCAGAGAAAACCAATCCTGATGGTCCCTTGATTTTAGACCTCTAGCTTCTAGAACTGTGAGACAAATTTCTGTTACTAAAGCCATCCAGTCTGTGGTACTTTGTTATGGTAGCCCTAGCAAACTAATACAGTTGTCCTCTATTTACTTATGGTTCTTTAGTGATGATGTTAGGGTTGATCTTTGAGTTCATGTGGTACAGCCTTGTGTTTATATTATAAAATAATGTTAATTACCCTTTTTTCTAATGTTTCTTGTATCTTTTGAGGGTCTTTTCCCATAAATATATCATTTTATTAAGGGTTGAAAAATGGTGATTGTATTAATCACCCTGTATTTATTAGCATGATGCCTCATTGAGCTTTTCCTCACTAACTCTTTGGTTATCCTAAAATAGTCTGTTTAGCAAAGGTAGAATAAGTAAGTGGTTGATTTGATTCTTTTCCTTTATCCATTTTCAGATTCTCATGTTTCCTCAATCACTGAGAAGCCTTAACTTCAGATTTTAGATCTTGGGGGTGGCTCAGTGGGTTAAAGCCTCTGCCTTCAGCTCAGGTCATGATACCAGGGTCCTGGGATAGAGCCCCGCATTGGGCTCTCTGCTGAGCAGGGAGCCTGCTTCCCCCCTCTCTCTGCCTGTATCTCTGCCTACTTGTGATCTCTGTCAGATTTTAGATCTTGAATTTATACTACCAAGATGAGCCAAGGAGCCCCACCCCCGCCCCAATATACACAAACTGAGAAGCTTCCCTAACAGGTATTTTTGTTCTGGTGATGTCCTTTCAGCACCTGTTCAGTGTGAAGCTTCTTTTTGGAGAGACAGGTCCTCAGACAGGGCCCCATACTTGTCTCATGGGAGAGTTTATGTTCTAAGATTATAAAACTCAGGAGGAACTGAGTGAGAATGAGGGGTCAGTATTTGGTTCTTTTCCATACTTAAAAACTTGTAGATCTCAACCATTGTCTGGCTTTAGAGAACCATCCCACATTTAAATCTCCTGCTCAGACACTGTTTACTAGTCCAGATTCCTGAATCCATCTGTGTACTTAATTGTTATACTTGCAAGTCAAGGGGTGCCTTGGTGGTTCAGTCAGTTAAGCATCTGCCTTCAGCTCAGGTCATGATCCCAGGGTTCTGGGATCGAGCCCCCTTGGGACTCCTACTCAGCAGAGAGCCCGCATCTTCCTGCTGCTCTGCCTACTTGTGCTCTCTCTCTGTCAAATAAATAAATAAAATCTTTTTTAAAAAAGAAAGTTAAATAGGCCTCTCAAGTTTAATGTGTCCTAAACTGAACTCCATGCACCTGCATCCTTCCCCATATCAGTTGATGGCAGTTCCATCCTTAAAGTCGTTCATACTAAAAAATTTGGAGGTATGCTTGATTCTTCACTCAGACCCTATGTTCACTCTGTCTGGAAATCCTGTTTGCTCTGTCTACAGTGTGTATCTGGAATTTGACCATTACTTACTACCACCACTGCTCCCACCCTGATCAGAGTCTTGGCTTTTGGCTGAATAACTGCAGCAGTGTTTTTCATTATGCTTTATACTTAGAATTTTATCTAAAACTTGGGGCACCTGGGTGACTCATTAAGTATCTGTCTTTGGCTCAGGTCAGGATCTCAGGGTCATGGGATTGAGCCCCACACTGGGTTCCCTGTTCAGTGGGGAAGTCTGCTTCTACCTCTCCCTCTGTCTCTCCCTCCCCGTGCTCTTTTTCTCTCCCTCTGTCTCAAATAAACAAAATCTTAAAAAAAAAAAAAAAAAGAATTTTATCTAAAACTACATCTTACTTTTTTTTTTTACTTACGGAGTACAGGAAGAAATAAATGTATGCATTAGTGTCATCCCTGGTGGTACAGTGACTTGAGTACTAATCAGAGACTTAAGTAACTCACGAACTATTCACAATTAAAGACTGCTCAGGAAAGAGCAAGTGGTAAAATACCAGGAGCTGTAAACCCTTTTGGGGGGGAAGATGATGGGATAATTAAGTAAAGAAGCCCAAGGTTTTTAGCTTCCAGGTCAGTGCTTTACCCACTGGGACATACCTACTGGTTTTTTATTTTTTCTTTTTGAATCTCAATTACTGACAATCTTTCCCAGTAACCAAGTATATAGTTGCCTCTATAGCCAACAAAAAGCCTCTCTGTGTAACTGTTCCTTTTGCTTAGAGGAAAACTGGATTTTGAAGCCAGGTTACTGAGCTTATCTTTGCTGCCACTTTCGCATTGGAATCATTTCTTGGTTGTGGATACTTGACCCATCGAAAAGAATATAGCCATCCAATAAAAGCATGGCAAGTTAGACAACTACTTAGTGCCACCTTTTGATTAAGACCATGGCTCATATCATATTAAAATATTTAACATAAAGTAAATACCTTATAGCTCTTACTTACTTTTCTAGAAATCAGTCTGAGAAAGATTTGGGGGAAATAAGCCTTTGTTGAACCTCAAGATCAATTCTTCATTGAGATGTTTCCCTCCCAGAACCCTGATAATTTTGTGTACTCTCTCTCACCCAGCTGGCTTAGAACCCCTCTTAACGTCTCATATGTTTTCACAGTACATGTGTTTGTTATTCTTCATATTCCCTGACGAAATAGTAGATGCCTGGCAAATACTTATTGAATGAATGAGTATCTGTAGCTTCAAAGCACAACTTAAAATTGAATTTAAACAATCTCCTGATTTTATTTTCTTCTTTCTGCTGTCTCTTCTCAGTCCAGTTAGGGATATTATTGGCAGTTTTATTTAAAATACATTAAACATATTTTAGATGCCTCAAAAATCTCCAAAATGACTAAATCTATTACTGAAACAAAAAATGGCAGACCTTTATGGACATCAGGGAGGGTATGTGCTATGGTGAGTGCTGTGAAGTGGATAAACCTGGCGATTCACAGACCTGTACCCCGGGGGATAAAAATATATTATATGTTTATAAAAAATAAAAAATTTTAAATAAAAAAAATGGCATACTTACTCTGTGGTGATTTCTAGTATTTACATGTGAATACAAAAGCACACCATTTATTTTTAAAGTGTATTTTGCTCTCCTTACAGTTCTGTTAATTCTGTATGTAATTTCTACTTTTTCTTATATTTCCCCCTTAGAAAGTAGCATGAAGAAATTAGTGAATATATGGGTCCTACACACTATTATTTCCATTCATCTTTAGAATTCATTCCTTCTTTTTTAATTTTAATTTTAATTTTTTGACACAGAGCATATGTGCATGTGTGTGTATAAGTGGGAGGAGTGTGGGCAGAGGGAGGGAGAGACTCTTAAGCAGTTTTCATGCCCAGAACAGGGCCAGTTATGCAGCTCAATTTTATGACCCTGAGTCACCATCTGAACTGAAATGAAGAGTCATAGACTTACCTGACTGAGCTGCTCAGGTGCCCCAATTCGTTCATTCTTTTACCAAAGAATGGTAGCAGTTAAAATGGACAAAATTAATCAAAATACAAAAGTTAACAAAATGTGCTACTTTAACAATTTTTTTTTTCAATTCTTGAAAGTATGACTTGTATTGAAAAACTGCAATGAGCATTCAGGACTGAGTGCCTGAGGTATATGTATGAGAGAAAGAAAAGGAAAAAAAAGAGAAATTTAAAAGAATAAAGAGGTGGTATTGCATTGTAGTATGTAACTGTATGTAGTTACAGGAGAAGGTAGGAAGTAACTGGGTAGCTACTGCAACTTCAGATTCATACTGCCTTTTCTTCTTGAAGTTAAATATGCTTTGCATCATGCCTAAGAGTTCAGCTTTTCCAGGGGAGGTAGCAGAGAGGATGGGTGAAAGGTAGGTAGATGGAGAGGAGGTAGCGTGAACTCCTTAGTACTTGGCTATCAACAAAAGTTGGATGATTTTCAAATTCAATGTTTCTGGATGTGAATACATAAGTATGTGCAGCACCATTTAAATAAAGCTGTTGAAATTGACTTTATCATGTTTGAATCTAGAAGTGTGTGACATCAACAGTTACTAAAGAAAATTGAGCTCTCTTTCTGTGATTTGTGACTTAGATATTTTTAGAATTAATAATTTGCTGGCTCTAACTGCTGTTTTAGTCACTATAGCTACTAAGTCTAGAATTGCAGAATTGGCAGTTTAGAAGTCAGCCAATTCAGTCTCTTATTTGTACTTATACAGGATCTGATACCCTTGAGAAAGACTGGAAACTAATGGAAGAGGAATGCTGAATTGTAAGCTAGCTTTCACCAAATAACGTGTGTTCCAGAAATTACTACAGATCCCCATAAGGCATATACATTCCATAGGGATCTGGTCATATCTATAAGACCCCTTTCTAATTTTTGCTTAGCATAAGGTTACTTTTGGGTCCTGATGTGTTATTACACAGGTCACAAACAAATATAGTGGCTGTTTATTACTTTGAAAACTCAGTCATTTGTATTTTTTAACTTTTTACTGACAATTGATTACAATGTTATTCTTCTTTTCATTGGCTTGCTTAGATTTGGGCATATTTTATTCTTCTGTGTTGACAACACTTATCAAGATCAACCATCAGCAAGGAGAGCTGACCTGACGTCAGTGTACAAAATAATATCTGTGCAGGTTATTCTCACTAGAGTTACTACATTAGGTGTTCTATTCATGTTCACAATCATGTTTCCAAAGCCCACTTCTGTAAAATAGTCATGGATTACTCCTGGGATTATTGTGTCCTATGTAACAATGAGATTTCTTTTTCATTAAGAACAGTCTGCATTTTATATTGCAAAAGGAATAATCCTTCTCATTTTTTGGAGGCAGAATGTACCAAACACTGCTAGTATATACTAGTATATACGACCTTTAGTTGACAAACTACGCTTTAGTCTAAAAGCTAAAAATACACCACTATGTTTTAAGAAAAAAAAAATCATATACACATTTTTTTTTAAGATTTTATTTATTTATTTATTTTGACAGAGAGATCACAAGTAGGCAGAGAGGTAGGCAGGCAGAGAGAGAGAGAGAGAGAGAGGAGGAAGCAGGCTCCCTGCCGAGCAGAGAGTCTAATGCAGGACTCCATCCCAGGACCCTGAGATCATGACCTGAGCCGAAGGCAGAGGCTTAACCCACTGAGCCACCTGGGTGCCCCCATATACACATTTTAAATTTAAGCCCCAGAAGATATGACCAGTGTGTTTCTTAACCAGTAGTGGAATATACCTATTATGTAAGTCATTTTCTCTCTGATTTTAGTAGTCATTCTCTAAAAAATCATGCTCTAAAAAATCATTTAGTAGTCATTCTCTAAAAATCCTGCCAGACATCAATATATTTTTTGTTAACCTTACATATACAGGAAATAAATACATATGTATATGAACTACTTGGTGCCTGGTGGCTCACTGTTAAGCATCTGCCTTCAGCTCAGGTCATGATCCCAGGGTCCTGGGACTGAGCCCCAAGTCTGGCTCCCATCTCAGTGGGGAGTGTGCTTCTCCTTCTCCTCTGCCCCACCCCTGCTCATGCTCTCTCTCCCTCTCTCAAATCAATAATTAAAATCCTAAAAAAATAAAAATACTCCAATTTCTTTTAATAGTTCTGATTTTTTACTGCTGTCATCATTACAAACGAGTAAGACTGACTTTCTTCTTTCTTTTTCTTTCCTTCTTTCCTTCCGTCCTTTCTTCCTTCCTTCCTTCTTCTTCATGGAATCATTGCTTTATAAGAGCTAATGTCTGTTTTGGTTGTACATTAAAGAGGAATCCTATCTCATCAGCAGAAAATAGACGCCCGCCGACATGTTTATCTATAGACGTACTGCTTCCCAGCCAGTCTAAAGCAGACCTGAGGGGTATAGATACTTCATTATTATATAACGTAATAGCAACATCCACTCTGCTGAGTTAACATGGTATTGAGGGTTGAGGTTGACATCAACCTTTACTATAGCTTTTCCTTTAAAAAAAAAATTAGAAATATTATTCCCTCTGAGATGGTTTGAATTGGCTAAATCAGTTTAGTGTTTTATTTTCTAATTTAGTATGCAATACTCATGTCACATTTTTACCAATTTTACATCCTTTGGTGCTAATTTTTAAGAAATTCATAAATAATAGATAAGACCTGCAAATTCTTTGGCCATATTTCTTTCTTTTTCACTAGCAGATAAATTTTACCTTTTAAGGAGTTATGAACTAAATATTTTCTTTTATGCCAGAACTTTACTTTTACACATTCTTTAACAGGAAACACAATAAAACATGAGCATTCTAATAATGTGAGAGTTGAGAAAACTGGCGTGGTATCGCTAGGTAATGTTGTGGACTGAATTGTCTTCCCTCTCTCCCCATATCTATATGTTGAAGCCCTAACCCCTAATGTAATTTTATTTGGAGTTAGGCCTTTAAGGAGGTAATTAAGGTTAAATGGGGTCAAGGATCAGGCCCTAATCCAATAGGAATCTAGTCCTAATTCCTCCAAAAGAGATTACCTTTGGATCTAATTAGCCTTTTCAACAAACACAAAGAATAGAGATGAGATCATACCAGCAGAGACATTGCCAGTTTGAACTAAAGAGGGCAGAAGAAGGAAAGGCTTTTAAATTTATGGGATCTTATAAAACAGGATAAAGAGCTATCCAGCTATGAACACATCTTATCCTTCAAGAAAAGTGAACAATAACCATGAGGGTAACTGAGATTAGCAGGATTGCCATTGTCCATCCAGGCCCTGAATACACAGGCCTAGAGGGCAAGGCTTTCCTCTCCCGAGCTTCATAGTGTGGGGCCACCTTTGCAGTTTGTCCGGGCTGTCATTGCTCATAGCTTCAGGGGCAAGACTGCCTCCCATGGCCAAGGGTGCTGAGCAGCCTGCACAGTGGACAGAAGACAGAACCACCACCTTGGTGGGCCCTCAAGGGCAGAGCGTTGAGCCCAAGAAAATTATTGTTGAGCCTTAATATCCAATTAAATTTGGCTTGATAGGTTTTGAACTTGCCTGGGACTTGTCTCCTCTTTTCTTTCAGAATTTTCTTTTTCCATTGACTTTTTCTTTTTTTTTTTTTTTTAAGTTTAAAACACCAGACAACAAAAAGTCAGTTTTATATTTCATGCATAGAACTGTGTCTATCCTCTGCTTGTCCCACCATTTTATTTTAGAAACACATAATTACTCTGGTATGACAGGTTCACAGCTGTAGAAGAAGTTTGCCTCAGGAATACTTCAAGTGTCACCCATTCTTGACTTAGATGCTACTTGGGAATGGGAATTGATTCTGGAATAGGTTAAGATTTTTGGAGCTGTTAGAATGATAGGGTGAATGTATTTTGCATGTGAGAAGGGCATGTGTTTTGGAGACCAGAGGAAGAAATGTAGACTGAACTCTGCCCCCAAGGCTACCCTACCAAATCCATGTGTCCAGATGCTTACCCCCAATATGATTGTATCTGGAGATACAGCCTTCAAAACTATAACTAAGGTTAAATGAGATCATAAGGGTAAGGCCATAATCTAATAGGACTGCTATCCTAATGAGAATGGAAAGATGCACCAGAAATGTACATGGATTGTAGAAAGTCCATGTGAAGATACAGGGGAAAAGCAGCTGTCTGGAAG
The DNA here is from genome assembly GCF_022355385.1 of Mustela nigripes. NCBI lineage: Eukaryota > Metazoa > Chordata > Mammalia > Carnivora > Mustelidae > Mustela > Mustela nigripes. Next base: position 92,309,345 of record NC_081568.1, read on the forward strand.
CTAAAAAGAGAGACCCAAATTTCTGGCACTCTGATAGTGGATTTCTAGTCTTCAGAACTTGAGCAAATAAATTTCTGTTGTTTAAGCCACCCAATTCTGTGGTATTCTGTTATGGCATTTCAGTAACCCTAAACAGGTACCATACCTGTTCTACAATGTAGAAATTTTTCGTATATTTAGCAAAACCAATATTGTATCAAATTTCAGAGGAAGAGCTATTTTGAATTATTTAAATAACCAAGGCAAAAATAAATTTACCCTGTTTTGTTAATGAATACTAATAACTTTGAGTAAATAATGCTATTACTAGACATCAAAATAATTATATATTTTTAATTAATACACTTTATATTTAGAGCAGTTTTAGCTTTATAAAAAAAATTTGAGCAGAAAGAAAGCTCCCATGCATTCCTCTCCCCCTGTACAGTTTCTCCTATTAACATCTACTATTCATGTGAAACACTTGTTAGAATTAATGAAAGGATATTGATGTATTATTTTTAAAGTCCATTGTTTACAGTAGGGTTTGCTCTTCATGTTATATATGGTTCTGTAGGTTTTAGCACACATATAACATCATGTATCCACTATTCTAGTATTCCAAACTGTAGTTTCACTGCCCTAAAATTCCCCTGTGTTCCACCTATTCATCTCTCCCTCTCTCTGCCCCAATTTTAGATAATAATATATAAAGATGATGAAACTGCTGGAAATCACTGATTTAAAACTGTCTCTTTTTTGTACTATTATGATACAAAATTAGAATACAAAGTTCTATGCATGAAACATGAAAGTGTATTTTTTTGTTGTTGTCTCCTGTTAGATTTGAAGTTGGTGTGGAAAAGTAGCACATTGTGAACTATAATGTTTATGTGAGAAGCCTTAACATTAGCTTTTTCTATCTTAACCCACCGCAACTTGTTCAGGGTTTGAATTACAAAAGTCTCCTTTAGCGTTTAACCAGTTCTTTGGTGGTGAAAGGGGCTTGGACTGTCTCCATGTATGAACTGATTTTTGGCACATTGGTTTTATAATGAGAGGCCAGCAGGGGCACATTGTTATATTTTCTGCATTCTCCAGTTTTCCCTGGTAATGTAATCCCCTTCTAAGCAGAGGTAGGAAAACATCTCTGATTCCTTGTCTCATTCCCGTTGGAATTCCTTGACTTCCATCTATCATAAAAACTGACCTCATAACCAGAACTAAATGATATAAGTTACCACTATAGACATTGCTCCATATTGAGCATTCTTTACCCACTTTTCTCAAAATAGAGGCAACCATGGGATTTTATGATAGGGGAGAGGGCAACAAAGACTGACTTTGAAGTCGCTACAAGTTTTTAATGTAATTTTTATATTGAAAGTTATTACATAGAGAAGAGGAAATGGATCGCAAGTGTACAGCCTGATGAATTTTCACAAAGTGAGTACATGTATCCATAAATAAGTACTTAGACTGAGAAATCAATTCTAAAGGAGAATTAGTATATTACTAGCACTGCATTACCTTATTTTTAAATGTAACATTGTGTCCTAGAAGATTTCTTTCAATAGCGCACTATGTCCTTCAAATAAGGAAAACGGTGTGGGAAAGTATTTCCCATGATTTTTATTCTTATCATGTAAACTGGTAAGAAATGTACTGGAAGGGGGTGGGAGGTGTCTCTCTGCTCATTAATAATACTGGAAGTATTGAATGTAAATCAGAAAGCTGAATTTAGGGGTGCCTGGGTGGCTCATCTGTTAAGGGTCTGACTCTTGATTTGGGCTCAGGTCATGATCTCAGGGTCATGAGATCAAGCCCTGGGGTCAGGCTCCATGCTCAGTATAGAGTCAATTTAGGATTCTCTCTCTCCCTCTTCCTTTGCCCCTCCCCCACCCACAAGCTCATGCTCTCTTTCTCTGTCTTTAAAATAAATAAAATCTTTTTTAAAAAGTTGAATTTTAACAGCTTAAGGCAAATACATATACCAGTATATAAAAGTTTTATATACAGTACCAAGTACATGAAAGTGATGTAGTTGAGCTGAAAATCAAGAGAATGAGCAGTGTGGTAAGGGAACTGAGAAATTGTGTGTGTGTGTGTGTGTGTGTGATAGAAATGTTTATCCATACATGTTTGCTCCTCAGTATCATGGAACAAACTTGCTAACCACTGTGATTTACGTAGTCCTAAGAAGTTGGAAATATCTGCAGCCCAAAAAAGGAAAAATGATGTCATGTATTAGAACAGAAATTTAGTTTCCTTTTCACTTATTAACTTTTTTCAGTCCTTGAGCCTTTTCCTTACTTTCCTTCAATTGTGTTAGCTAATAGTTCTGCTGTGAAGTTGAATAATATGGTGAATAGTGAGCAAAATTGTCTTCTTGACTTTCAGGGGATGCTTTTAAAGTTTTGTGATCAAATATAATAATTACTGAAGTTTTCAATAAATTCCTTCCTTGTCAAGTTAGGTAAACTTCCTTCTGTGTCTACAATGCTAAATATTTTCATTTTTTAATGATGAGTAAGTGTGGAATTTCACAAGTTTTATTTTGCATCTTGTAAGGTGGTTGTGTGTTTTTTCCTTTGAATCTTTTAGTTTGTTGAATATATTGAATAGATTTCTTTTCCATTTTATACATTCCTTGAATTTCTGAAAATAATCTTATTTGGTCATAAAACTTTGTTTTAATTGTTGGGTTCTCTTGGCTAGTATCTTATTTAGGCTTCTAGCATCCATGTTCACAAATAAATTGGTATATAATTTTCTTATATCCATTTTGTTTTATGTATCCTTGTCTACTTGGTATGTCAAAGTTGTATTATATTTTTGGAGCTAGTTTTTCTTTTATATAAGTTATATCATTACATAAGTTATAAAGACTACCCGTTTCTTTTTTTAAATAAATTTTTTATTTTTTATTAACATATAATATATTATTAGCCCCAGGGGTACAGGTCTGTGAGTTGCCAGGTTTACACACTTCACAGCACTCACCATAGCACATACCCTCCCCAATGTCCATAACCCAACCACCCTCTGCATATCCCCCTTCCCCCAGCAACCCTTAGTTTGTTTTCTGAGATTAAAAGTCTCTTATGCTTTGTCTCCCTCCCAATCCCATCTTGTTTCATTTTTTTCTTTCCCTAGCCCCCAAACCTCGAATCCTGCCTCTCAAATTCCTCATGTGAGGGAGATCATATGATAATTGTCTTTCTCTGATTAACTTATTTTGCTCCGCATAATACCCTCTAGTTCCATCCACATCATTGCAAATGGAAAGATTACATTTCTTTTGATGGCTGCGTAGTATTCCATTGTATACAGATACCACCTCTTCTTAATCCATTCATCTGCTGATGGACATGTAGGTACTTTCCATAGTTTGGCTATTGTGGACATTGCTCCTAGAAACATTCAGGTGCACATGCCCCTTTGTATCCTTACATTTGTATCTTTAGGGTAAATACCGAGTAGTGCAACTGCTGGGTTATAAGGTAGCTCTATTTTCAACTTTTTGAGGAACCTCCATGCTGTTTTCCAGAGTGGTTGCACCAGCTTGCATTCCTACCAACAGTGTAGGTGGGTTCCCCTTTCTCCACATCCTCACCAGCATCTGTTATTTCCTGACTTGTTAATTTTAGCCATTCTGACTGGTGTGAGGTGGTATCTCATTGTGATTTTGATTCGTATTTCCGGATGCCGAGTGATGTGGAGCACTTTTTCATGTGTCTGTTGGCCATCTGGATGTCTTCTTTGCTGAAATGTCTGTTCATGTCCTCTGCCCATTTCTTGATTGGATTATTTGTTCTTTGGGTGTTGAGTTTAATGAGTTCTTAATAGATTTTGAATACTGACCCATTATCTGATATGTCATTTGTGAATATCTTCTCCCATTCTGTCAGTTGTCTTTTGGTTTTGTTAACTGTTTCCTTTGCTGTGCAAAAGCTTTTGATCTTGGGACGCCTGGATGGCTCGGTTGGTTAAGCAGCTGCCTTCGGCTCAGGTCATGATCCCAGCATCCTGGGATCGAGTCCCACATTGGGCTCCTTGCTCCACAGGGAGCCTGTTTCTCCCTCTGACTCTGCCTGCCACTCTGTCTGCTTGTGCTCGCTCTTGCTCTCTCTCTCTCTCTGACAAATAAATAAATAAAATCTTTAAAAAAAAAAAAGCTTTTGATCTTGATGAAGTCCCAGTAGTTCATTTTTGCCCTTGCTTCCCTTGCCTTTGGCAATGTTTCTAAGAAGAAGTTGCTGCGGCTGAGGTCGAAGAAGTTGCTGCCTCTATTCTCCTCAAGGATTTTGATGGATTCCTTTCTCACATTGAGGTCTTTCATCCATTTTGAGTCTATTTTTGTGTGTGGTGTAAGGAATGGTCCAGTTTCATTCTTCTGCATGTGGCTGTCCAATTTTCCCAGCAGCATTTGTTTAAGAGGCTGTCTTTTTTCCATTGGACGTCCTTTTCCGGCTTTGTTGAAGATTAGTTGACCATAGAGTTGAGGGTCTATTTCTGGACTCTCTATTCTGTTCCATTGATCTATGTATCTGTTTTTGTGCCAGTACTGTCTTGATGATGATAGCTTTTTAATAGATCTTGAAGTCTGGAATTGTGATGCCACCAACTTTGGCTTTATTTTTCAGCATTCCTCTGGCTATTTGGGATATTTTCTTGTTCCATATAAATTTTAGGATTATTTGTTCCATTTCTTTGAGAAAAATGGATGGAATTTTGATAGCGATTGCATGAAATGTGTAGATTGCTTTAGGTAGCATAGACATTTTCACAATATTTGTTCCTCCAATGCATGAGCATGGAACACTTTTCCGTTCCTTTGTGGCTTCCTCAGTTTCTTTTATGAGCACTATATAGTTTTCTGAGTACTGATTCTTAGCCTCTTTGGTTAGGTTTATTCCTAGGTATCTTATGCTTTTGGGTGCAATTACACCCATTTGTAAATGGGATTGATTCCTTAATTTCTCTTTCTTCTGTCTTGCTGCTGTTGTATAGAAGTGCAACTGATACCTGTGCATTGATTTTATATCCTGGCACTTTACTGAATTCCTGTATGAGTCTAGCAGTTTTGATGTTTTGGGTCTTTTGGGTTTTCCACATAAAGTATCATATCATCTGCAAAGAGTGATAGTTTGACTTCTTCTTTGCTGATTCAGATGCCTTTAATTTCTTTTTGTTGTCTGATTGCTGAGGCTATGACTTCTAGTACTATGTTAAATAGAGTGGTGATAGTAGACATCCCTGCCATGTTCCTGACCTTAGGGGAAAAGCTCTCAGTTTTTTCCCCATTGAGAATGATATTTGCTGTGGGTTTTTCATAGATGGTTTTGGTGATACTGAGGTATGTAACCTCTATCCCTTCACTTTGAAGAGTTTTGATCAAGAAAGGATGCTGTACTTTGTCAAATGCTTTTTCAGCATCTACTGAGAATATCATATGGTTCTTGTTCTTTCTTTTATTAATGTATCACATTGATTGGTTTGCAGATGTTGAACCAACCTTGCAGCCCAGGAATAAATCCCACTTGGTTGTGATGAATAATCCTTTTAATGTACTGTTGGATCCTATTGGCTAGTATTATGATGAGAAATTTTGCATCTGTTTTCATCAAAGATATTGGTCTGTAATTCTCCTTTTTGATGGGATCTTTGTCTGGTTTTGGGATCAAGGTAATGCTGGCCTCCTAAAATGAGTTTAGAAGTTTTTCTTCCATTTCTATTTTTTTTTTGGAACAGTTTCAGGAGAATAGGTATTAATTCTTCTTGAAATGTTTGGTAGAATTCCTCTGGGAAGCCTGTCTGGCCCTTGGCCCTTGTTTGTTGGTAGATTTTTGATGACTACTTCAATCTCCTAACTGGTTATGGGTCTGTTCAGGTTTTCTATTTCTTCCTGTTTCAGTTTTGGTAGTTTATATGTCTCTAGGAATGCATCCATTTCTTCCACATTGTCAAATTTGCTGTGTATAATTGCTCATAATATGTTCTGATAATTCTTTGTATTTCTTTGGTGTTGGTTGTTGTCTCTCCTCTTTCATTCATGGTTTTATTGATTTGGGCCCTTTCTCTTTTCTTTTTGAAAAGTCTTGTCAGGGGTTTATCAATTTTATTAATTCTTTCAAAGAACCAGCTCCTAGATTCATTGATTTGTTCTACTGTTCTTTTGGTTTCTATTTCATTGATTTCTGCTCTGATCTTTGTTATTTCTCTTCTCCTGCTGGGTTTAGGCTTGCTTTGCTGTTCTTTCTCTAGCTCCTTTAGGTGTAGGGTTAGGTTGTGTACTTGAGACCTTTCTTGTTTCTTGAGAAAGGCTTGTTTTGCTATATACTTTCCTCTCAGGACCGCCTTTGCTGTGTCCCACAGATTTTGAACAGTTGTGTTTTCATTTTCATTTGTTTCCCTGAATTTTTTCAATTCTTTAATTTCCTGGTTGACCCATTCATTCTTTAGTCAGATGCTCTTTAGCAACCACATATTTGAGTTCTTTCCGTCTTTCCTCTTTTGATTGAGTTCTAACTTCAGAGCATTGTGGTCTGAAAATATGCAGGGAATGATCCCAGTCTTTTGGTTTCGGTCGAGGCCTGATTTGTGACCCAGGATGTGATCTATTCTGGAGAATGTTCCATGTGCATTAGAGAAGAGTGTTATTCTGTTGCTTTGGGATGAAATGTTCTGAATATATCTGTGATGTCCAACTGGTCCAGTGTGTCAATTAAGGCCTTTACTTCCTTGTTGATCTTTTGCTTAGATCTGTCAATTTCAGTGAAGGGGGTGTTAAAGTCCCCTACTATTTTGTATTATTGTCAATTTCTTTCTTTGATTTTGTTATTAATTGGTTTATATAGTTGGCTGCTCCCATGTTAGGGGCATAGATATTTGAAATTGTTAGATCTTCTTGTTGGACAAATCCTTTGAGTATGATATAGTGTCCTTCCTCATCCCTTATTTAGTCTTTGGCTTAAAATCTAATTGATCTGATATAAGGATTGCCACACCAGCTTTCTTTTGATGTCAATTAGCATGGTAAATTGTTTAACCCCCCATTTTAAATCTGGAGGTGTCTTTGGATTTAAAATGAATTTCATGTAGACAGCGTATCAATTGGCCTTATGTTTTTATCCATTCTGATACCCTGTGTCTTTTGATTGGGGCATTTAGCCCATTTACATTCAGGGTAACTATTAAAGATTTGAATTTAGTGCCATTGTATTGCCTGCAAGGTGACTGTTACTGTATATTGTCTCTATTTCTTTCTGGTCTACTACTTTTAGGCTCTCTCTCTGCTTAGAGGAACCCTTTCAGTATTTCCTGTAGGGCTGTTTTGGTCTTCGCAGAGTCTTTTAGTTTTTGTTTGTCCTGGAAGCTTTTCATCTCTCCTTCTGTTTTCAATGGCAGCCTAGCTGGATATAGTATTCTTGGCTGCATATTTTTTTCATTTAGTGCTCTGAATATATCATGCCAGTTCTTTCTGGCCTGCCAGGTCTCTGTGGACAAGTCTGCTGCCAATCTAATATTTCTATCATTGTATGTTACAGACTTCTTGTCCCGAGCTGCTTTCAGGATTTTCTCTTTGTCACTAAGACTTGTAAGTTTTCGTATTAGATGACGGGGCGTGGACCTATTTTTATTGATTTTGTGAGGGGTTCTCTGTACCTCTGGATTTTGATGCTTGTTCCCTTTGCCATATTAGGGAAATTCTTAACTATAATTTGCTCCAATATACCTCTGCCCCTCTCTCTTTCTTCTTCTGGAATCCCAATTATTCTAATGTTGTTTCGTCTTATGGTATCACTTATCCCTTGAATTCTCCCCTCATGGTCCAGTACTTGTTTGTCTCTCTTTTGCCCAGCTTCTTTATTCTCCATCATTTGGTCTGTTATATCACTAATTCTCTCTTCTGCCTCATTTATCCTAGCAGTAAGAGCCTTCATTTTTTATTGCACCTCATTAATAGCTTTTTAATTTCAACTTTGTTAGATTTTAGTTCTTTTTTTTCCTCCAGAAAGGGATTTTATTTCTCCACACTAGTATCTTCCATACCTTTTTCAAGCCCAGCTAGCACCTTGAGAATTGTCATTCTGAACTCTAGTTGTGACATATTCCAGTGTCTGTATTGATTAGGTCCCTAGCTGTCAGTAGTACCTCTTGTTGTGTTTTTTTTGTGGTGAGTTTTCTGCCTTGTCATTTTATGCAGATAAGACTATTTGAATGAGAGAATAAAATACCAAAGGGTGCCAAAGACCCCAGAAAAATGTACACTAACCAAATCAGAAGAGACCCCCAAACCGGGGCCAAAGAAAAGGTTTAAAAAGAAATTTATATGTATGTATGTATGTATGTATGTGTATGTGTGTATGTGTGTGTGTGTGTGTGTGTGTGTGTATCATATATATATATATATATATATATATATATATATATATATATATATATGACTGGTGAATAGAACAGAGCCACCCACTTGATTTTGGGTGTGTTTTGGTCTCTTAGAAAAAACTATATCCCAAAAATTTAAAGAAAGACTTATATATATACCAAAATAAGGGTGAACATGGTGAAGGGATAGAAATTGCCTGTAATGATGAAAATTTTAAAAAATTCTGAAAAAGAACTTGATAAGATCATTTGGTTGGAAAAAGAAAGAAAAGGAAAAGAAAGAGAGAATGTGCTCAAGTTGGAGACTAGAACAAAGCCATGTGCTAGATTTAAGGTGTAAATTTAGATTTAGGGTGTATTTTGATTTATTAGAAGAAATTGTATCTCAAAGTTTTTTTAGAAAAGAAAAAACCTATATGTATACAAAAAATAAGGTTAAATACAATGAGGGATAGAATATGACTATAATAATGAAGGTTTAAAAATATTTTTTTTAGAGAGGTATTGTTAAGATAAACTAGTTGAAAACATTTAAAGAGGAAAGAAGAAAAGTTAAAAATAGAATAAGAAACATAAAATTTTAAAAAATTTAATTTAACTTTACAAGACTAAATGATCATGGAGGAAAAGCCATGGATTCTATGTGTTGCTTTCCTGAGCTCTGGAGTTCCACAGTTCTCATTGATCAGCTGGATGTTCTTGCTGATCTTTTGGGGAGGGGCCTGTTACAGTGATTCTCAAATGTCTTTGCCTGAGGCAGAATTGCACCGCCCTTTCCAGGGACCTGGCTAAGAGATCTGATCAGGTTCACGCTCGGTTCTTTTGTTCCCTGAATGCTTTCCATAGAGCTCTGGAGGATGGGAGTGAAAATGGCAGTAAGAGCTGAGAGCTTGGTGCTCCACTCCTCAGTGCGTCCTCAGAGAAAATAGGTCAGTCACTCCTGTCTCCCTGGTATCTGATCACGTTCCAAGCTCACCTGGCCTGTGGCTGAGCATTTCTATCTCTGGCACACAGCCCCCTTTGGAGTCTCCAAACCCAGCCAATTCCTGCTCCATGCTGCTCCTCCTGGGGGAGGAACGTGAGTCTCCCCAGATCTGCCACTTGTGGGGTCCCTGCTCAGGGGTTGCCCAGCTGTGCCACAGATCACAGTTTAAGGTAACCCTGAGCTGAGAGCTCACTCTCTGGCTCTGTCTCTGTAGTTGGCTTCCCCGCTTCAATAGCTGGGAGCTCTGCCACACTCAGACACCCCCAATCTTTCTGTGACTCTGCGGGACCTGAGACCACACTGTCCCTGCGAGGGCTCCACCCCCACTTAGCCTCGTGAGCAATGTCCTTCAGGGGAGCACACTTCTGAAAATTCTGATTTTGTGTTCTGCTGCTCCCCTGCTTGCCGGGGGCCAGCCCCTCCTCCCACAGTCTATCTTCCTGTCACTTCGGATGCACTTCTCCGCATGTTCTACCTTTCAGAAAGTAGTTGATTTTCTGTTCCTAGAATTGCTGCTCTTCTTCTCTTCGATCTCCTGTTGAGTTTGTAGGTGTTCGGAATGGTTTGATAACTATCTAGCTGAACTCCTGTGACCTGATGTCATTTCAGTCTGCTACTTCTCTACCATCTTGCCTACCTCCTCCATTGTTGATTCTGATAGGACTTCTTCTTGGAGTCCCTAATCTTGGCTGAGAACTATTTGTGGTTAAAAGGGAGATGGGGACATAAGATACTAAGAGAAGAAAGGAGTGCCAAATAGAGAGGGTTTCAACAATGAAGAAAGGCACATCAAGCAGGAGGAGATAAGACCTTTGCAAATTATGATGTTCTTGAGATTATTGAGGACATAATTTAAATGAGATGAGCTCTGATGATATCTGTGGAGACAGAACTGGAATTAGCTACCTGAAGGTCAGGGCTAGATGGGCTGCAAGAGGGGCATGCTGTGCCCTCCTATACAGGATTCCTTAAATCCTTAAATGTGGTTAGGGTTCATCAGTTTTCCCTCTTCTATAGTTCTTAGAGCTGTTGTAATTTAGTTAATAGTTTGTGTAATACATCTCTGTCTTCAACCTAACCATACTTTAAAAAGTTATCCAGGATTACCTGGGATAATGCTTTTAAAAGTGCCCACTCCTAACTCACTCCCCACCTCCAAATAAGTTAAAATTTCTAGGAGTGGGGCCTAAGTATCATTTTTTAAAACTTTCCAAGCACCTGTAAGACAGAAAATAAGTGTTACTCAGCCTATTGCCCCCTGGAGTTTGACTTCACTGTATGGCATTTGGTTAGCTGTCAGTTAATGTTGAATGAACGGATGAAAGATGAAGGAGCTAACAAATGAGGAAATGTGGCCAGGGAAGTTAGTCAGTCCCTTGTGGATAGCTTAGTAGACATTTCCTTTCTTTCTAATAAATGGTTACCAGACAAGTTAATAAATATACTCCACCTATTTTGGGATCATTATTCGTGTGAAACTCTTCTGCCCAAATGGTCTAATTTCCATTATTTACATAAAATCTCAGGTGTAAAAGTAGACTACAAAATTGGTAGGGCTCTTCTATAAGTCTTTTTGTTTCATTGAGTACAATATACAAGAGAAATTACTGCATTCAGGTTAAGGGATTTTGCCATCAATTTAAAGTACTTCCAATTTTCACATAACTAACTGCAACTCAATAAATTCTATTGTATTTCAAATTTAATGCTGTGGGTATTTAAAACTTCCTATTTAGAAGAATATTTGTAGTTCTTTGTTAGGATTCATTTAAAACCACTGCATTAACTTATTTAATTGACCCTTTAGCAGTTGCCTTTTATGACTTTTAGTGAGAGAAAGATGGAAATAAACAGACACAAAATGTTCTGCAAAAGTAAAATAAGCTGGTAATCACTAACAAAATGCATCATCATCATAAGTAAATGGAATTTTCAATCCAGGACATAGTTTATAGAGTCCTGCTAAGCTAAGACCTGATTACTAGTAGGTACCTCATTAAATGATAATTCTCTTTCTTTTGATCCACGTGTAACTAATGTGGTAAGAGTTACAAAATCGCACTTAATCTGATACAGTTCCAACTTTTTAAAATGTGTTAATTTTTCCACAGATGAAAAGAAGCAAAGAATTGATAACGCAAAATCATAATCAAGAAGACATAAGTATTCTTCGTTGTTGGAAATGTAGAAAATGTATAGCAAATTCTGATTGTTTGATGAATTATCTTGAGAATCAAGTTCTTAAGGTAAGTACTGTGAACTCCAGTCTTCAAACACTTTGCTAGTATCTGAATGCTGTGGGCGGACCCACAGGTGCACACCTATCTCTTTAACACTTGTCTTAGATTCTTTTACTTTATTTTGCTTTACCATTGAGAACATTTCAAAGCGGTATTCACAAGCCGTCTCATTTTCCATGGCTAAAATTAACTGTACATTTAGCTGCTGACATGAACATGCCCTCAAAGTTTGAAGTGCAGTATCATAGATGTAAGTTGAAGATAATGGTTAGTGTTTTTCATATCCCCACCATGAATGAGCCTTAGTCACAATTAAGTTCAAGATCCTAGTAAGAAGTGGAAAACCTATTTTTATATATATTTATAAATACATATATATTTGTGTGCATGTATAGAGGTGTAGATCTATATATGTATGTGTGTATGTGTGTTTGTGTGTATAGTTAGTATTCAATATGAACCTAGAAGAGCAACTTCATGTGTAATTTGAAAGTCATTAGGAAAATCTAAGTAATATTTAAAAGCTCTTAATTAGACATCCTGGGGAAAATAAGTGGCTTTTAAACAATAAAAATAAAATCCCTCAACTGCTCTAAGAGCATTAGGGAAGAGGCAGTATGAAAGAAGTACAACTCGACAGTAATTCATAGACTGTAGGGAGTTCTTCTTTCAATACAGTGACTATAATCAGCTGTCATTGTTTGTTTCCCCTTCTTTGAGAGACACTCAGGTTTTGGTTCTTGTTAGTTTGTGGGTTTTTTGTTTTGTTTTGTTTTTCGCCTCAACCATATATAATGATTATTTCCTCACCACTCTAACAAAGTAGCCAGCTAGAATGGCTAATAGTAGCTAATTTTGTTTGCATACTTACTACATATCAGATACTTCTTAAAAATGGACAAAACATTTTAATCGGGGGGGGGGAACTTATGCTAAGAGTAATTTGTTGGGTATTATTTACACAGAGTAAGAAAAAAAATGAAGTCTACAATTTGATAAGATTTTTCACTCCTTTCTGCTGTGAATCAGATCAATATATAAATTCCCATCACTCCAGAAAGTTGTCTTGCCCTTTTCCAGCCAGTTCCCTCCTCTCCCTCTCATAGGACAATCACTAGACTAATGTCTATCACCGTACACTAGTTTTGCCAGTTCTCCACCTTCATTCACATGGAAACATGCAGCATGTCACTTGTACCTGACTTATTTTGGTTAGCAAATGTTTTAGAGATTCATTTATGTTTTGTATTTGTAGTTTTTTTGGGTTTTTGTTGCTTTTTTTTTACAGAGTAGAATGCCATTTATCGTTTATGTATATATAATTTATCAATTTTTTTTCTTGTTAGATATCTGAATTTCTAGTTTTGGGTTATGAATAAAACTACTATCAATATTCTTGCAAAAGATTTTCTGTGTTTCCGTTTTATTTTTTCTGAGGGCCCACAGAGTAGGTATTTTTTTTAACTCTGTCTACTGGTATAACATTGCTATTCAGGCATTGTTTCTAAATGCTTTAAAATATTAATTCACTTTATAAGCATGCTTGTCTCAACTGCAATCCTAAAAGACAGTAATGAGACCTTCTCATGCCTGCCTTTTTCTGTCACACAGAATCGAAATTAGGGAGCTTTCCAGGGTTCTGTTGGGAAGTCAGTCACAGTCACCTTCATTCATATTCCAACCTGCATCTTCCTAAACTTCACTGGTCAGTATTCCTTCCTGGCCGTCAGAGCAGGTGTATTTTAATGTTTTTAAAAGCTGCTACCAGTTTTCCAAAGTGAATGTAAATTTCATTTGCTCTACATCTTTGTCAGCCCTTTTTCAGACTTTGTAATTTTAGCTGTTCTGGTAGATGTATACTGGTATATCATTATAGTTTTAATTTGCATTTCCCCACTGATTAATGATGTCAAGTACCTTTTTATGTGTTTGTTCATTAGGCATTGTTCTAAATGTCTTATGTTATTCCCTATACGGTAAGAATAGATTGTCTTGAGGAAGATAATCTCTACTTCATAGATAAGGAAACTGAGGTACAGACAGTTAAATAATTTGCTCCAGATCATACTTTTCCTAAGCAATGCAGCTAGAGTTGGACCTGACACTGAAGGTCCAGAACAAGTACTCTAAACTCCACCATCTCTTTGCTCCTTTCGTTCCTCCCTCAGGACAGCATGCAATTTCACACCTTCTCAGTAGAGAGGCTGATACTTTTATTTAAGTGCAGAAATCCTGGTTATTAATTCATTTAATAGTTATTTAATGAGCAAGAAAACATTAAGTGCTACTTTAGTAGTGACATGGGTTGTGCAAGAAAGTGATGCAGAATACAAAAAAGCATTCTACTTCTCTAGGGGCTTTATTTTTTATTTTTTATTTTTTTATTTCATTTGATTTTATTTTTTTAGGGGCTTTAAACCTAGATGAAGACAGGCCAAGCAGTATATCCTGATTTGATAAGTACAGTAACAAAGGGAGGTAAACTAACTGCTGCCTGGTCTAGTTATGGAAGGCTTCCCAGAAGAACCAAAACAGTAAAACACACACACACACACACACACACACAAATAACTTTTTAAGTATAATTTATAAGCCATAAAATTCATCCATTGTAAGAATATGGTTACATGACTTTTAGTAAATATTTGAGTTGAGCAACTGTCACTATAATAGAGTTTCAAAACCTTCCATCACTCCAAAAAGTTAGGTTAGGCCCATTTGCCCTGCACCCATGCCCAGACCCAGGTAACCACTGAACTGCATTTTTGTTGCCGTAGCTTCATATTTAAAATAAAATGTATATGTATACATATATATATACATTTTATTTATTGTTTATTAATTAATTATTATCATTAATATAATATAATAATTATACAATATATAATTATACAATAATATATTAATTATGTATTATATTATTTATTATATTTATTATTACATATATTTGTGTATATATATACATATATATATACACACACATAGATGCATATATATACCTATTAAAACTGCCTTATAAGTTAAAAATATATAAAATAATTTTTAAAATATATATTTATAGAAATAAATCTATATTCAATGTTTGTATTTCCATAAAATATTAAAATATATGCATGTAAAATAAGACATACATATATACATACATATATATACACATACATATACATACATATATATACATACATATATAAAAACCTCTTAAAAGCTAATCTTCAGAATTAGTATCATTGTTAAGTCTGGGAGAAGTCTGTAATCAGGGATCCTGAGGGGGCTTCTAAAGTACTGGTTGTATATTAGTTAAACTGAGTAGTGGATATATTGGTATTTGCTTCTCTTTTTATCTTTCTTTAACTATAAAAACGCTTTACATTTTACACATGGAAGCATTTCATAAAAATTATTAACGATGAACAAAAGATCTGGGTTTTTTTTTTTTTCTTAAAGAATGTATTTATTTATTTGACAGAGAGGGACCACAAGTAGGCAGAGAGGCAGGCAGAGAGAGAGAGGAAGGGAATGCAGGCTCCCTGCTGAGCAGAGAGCCTGATGCAGGACTCGATCCCAGGACCCTGGGATTATGACCTGAGCAGAAGGCAGAGGCTTAACCCACTGAGCCACCCAGGCACCCCACAAAAGATCTGTTTTAATGAAAGGAAACTAAAAATACTGAACCTAAACATAAACATAATTTTATCAGATACTATGCTGAAAGAATGCTTAATTTATCACCTCTTACCTTTATTGCCTATTAAACTATACAGTTAAAAAGTCATGTGTATAAAATAAGTTTGTTTCTGAAAGTGTTGTGTTGTTTTAATTTCTATAAATGAAATCACACTGTAAGTGGGTCTTTTTCCAGGAATTGTTGCTTTCACTGAAATCGCCATGTTTAGTACAGTTCTCACTGATTCTTACTTTGGTATAGTGTTCTGGTGCATTAATACTTCACAGTGTATAATGCATTCCTGCTTTGACAGACACCGGAGTCTTACAGTGTTTTGCTCTTACAAACAGTGCTATTATGAGCTCTCTTGTACATACCTTGGCACCCATGGGCAGGAGTGAATTTCTGAGAGTAAAGGCAGCAGCCTCCTAAGGCATGTGCACACTCAGCCTTTGCTGGGTAGCCCTGAACTGTTTCTGCTGACAATGCTAGGAGCAGTGCTTGAGCATTGCTTATCACCCCCATTGTCACTGTCACTAGCATTCCACATCTCATCTCTCAGGCTCTTGGTGTTTTCTGTCAAATGGCTTTTTTTTCTTACCTGTTTTTTAGTAGGTGCTTTTCCTTTGGGGTTTTTGTTGTTGTTGTTGTTGTTTGTTTTTTGTTTTTTGTTTTTCTTTATGTGTTCTAAATACTAATCCTTTATTGGTTTTTCTATTGCAAATATCTTTGGCCAGTTTTTGTAACTTATATTGTACTCTTTGTGGAATTTTTAAAAGAACAGGAGTTCATCACGTACTGTAGTTGACTCTTAGTCATCTCCTTCATTTTTTGTACTTTTTGTTTAAGAAATTGTTCTGCGACCTGAGGGGAAGATTTTTTCCCTTTCCTTTTACTGAGTACCACAGTTGACATTAGCAAGTTTCCTTCTGTCTTTCTTTGTACAACACATTTACTATTCGTTCACCCTTGTACTGAGATTATAACCCAAATTTATGTAGGGGGTCCCCCTTAGAATCTCCTCACCTTGAGTGAATCTCAGACTATGTCTGCTGACCTCAGCACCCCACATGGACTTGAAATGACCCTCAGAAAAACACAGAGGATCAGGAAACTGGGAAGATGGCATCCATAGCTTTTGGCTCAAGGACCACATTTCTTTAGCCCTGTCCATGCCAGGAAATGGAGGTCCCACACTCTGCTTTTTAGCATCAAAAACTTGATACTGGGATCACAGTGACTTGGTGCAGAATAACCAAATACCTTCAAAACCGAGCCTATTAGAAAAAAAGAGCACAGATACAGTCATCGCTTCTGCTTTCATAATACTGAGAAGGTATATCAGCCTGGTGGAAGCTAGGTCATGTGTGGAACTTGAGCTGTAAGGCAATCTAGGACATTTGAACTTTAGCTTTCCAGCCCCTGGCTTGTAGTAAGGCATGCAAGAAGGAATTTGGAAGGAAATTTTGAGACAGTTTACAGTGTCCACAAGGAGGACAGGGGCTCCTACCCCAGCTTTTAGGCTTAAGATCATGAAATATGAGCAAGAACCAAAATCAAAATCAAACTAACAAAAACCTGGGGCACCTGGGTGGCTCAGTGGGTTGGGCCTCTGCCTTCGGCTCAGGTCATGATCTTAGTGTCCTGGGATCTAGCCCCACATCAGGCTCTCTGCTCAGTGGGGAGCCTGTCTCTCCCTCTCTCTCTGTCTGCCTCTCTGACTACTTGTGATCTCTGTCAAAAAAATAAATAAAAATAAAATAACAAAAACCCTGAAATGCAATGACAGAAATGCTCCCCATTTGTGAGGTTTTGGCCATTGATTAAGAATGGTGTCCTCAGTTTTAGATTTTTAGTCAATTAAGATTCAGTTTTGGACATGTCAAGTTTATGTGGCTCATAGAACATTCCAGTAGAGATTTCTAAGAGGCTACTGATTCTAAGGATATGGGATTGAGAACAGAGATCTGAACTAAAAGTGGGATTCTGGGAGTCATCAGCATGCAAGTGGAGAGTACAACTGTGACAGTACATGAGATCGCCATGTGCAATGTGAATGGAGTGAGAAAGAGAGCCAAGGAGTGTTGAAAGGATGGACAGAAAAAACAAAGCACACACAGTAGGAAGAAAGATGAGCAAGAAAGGTAGGGCTAAAAATCAGGATACGGTGTTACACAATTCAGTGGATGGGTATCTCCTAGGAAGAGGGGTTGGTTAGTGGCACTGGGTCTTCTAGTGAGATGTCAAAGACCAGACACTAGCTTCAGTGTACAGGTTGTACACCGCACAGTTCTGCAGGGTGTGGGTCTGTGAAGGGTGCCCTCCAGATTTGTGTTGAACTGGCATACAAACTGGACATGTGTAGACACCCTACATGACAGTGTACATTGGCTTTAGCAAAGAGGAGGTCAAGGTTCGTTGTAGTTGAGAGAATTGAAGGCCAAGTACCAGGTTTTAGTGAATGGAGGAAAATGGGGACTAAGGAATGGTCCAACATTTATTTTAAAGCATTATAATTACTGGGTTATGACTCTTTTTCAGTTACAGACTGTGGAGTGTTTCAGTTTTCAAACTCCATTCCTAGAATCAAGGTGGCCAAGATATGATTACTGAACATTGAATTGAGTATTGGATTATACAACTTTTCCACCTTTTTTTGGCTAACATATTTTGCTCATTTTCTCTCTGACTTTATTAACCTGATGGTATCTTTTTTCTAGTAGCTACAATAATGAGACAAATCATACTTATATTGTTTATTTTGAAATATTTCTATGTTCTCTTTTGTTAGTGTCAGCATATATTTATTTCATACCTAATCTTTCCACATGCTTAGACTTAATGGTATCTCCTCTATAAGCTCATGGTGAAGTTTTATTCCCTGGTGTGTTTGCATCTGGAGATGGGTCTTTAGGAGGTAATTAAGGTTAAATGGGATCTTAAGAATAGGGCCCTAACCTGAAAAGACTGTGCCCTTATAAGAAGAGAGAGGTCTCTCTTTCTGCCCACCATGTGTGGTCTCAGTGAGAAGATGACCATCGCAAGCTAAGAAGAGCGATCTTTCTGGTATTTGAGCATGCTGCCACTTTGATCTCAGATTTCTAACCTGTGCTGGAGAGAATATGGGCTATCCATGGAATTAGAAGATTTCCATGATTGGAGTTCAGAGATCAAGAGGGAGTGTGGCAGGATTTAAAACTACAAAGAAAGGTATTAGTTAGATCATTTATGGCCTTGTGAACCAAATTAAGGGCTTTGATCTTTATTCTAAAAGCTGGGAAGCTAATGAAAAGGAGTGATATGACCATTGAATTTTAAAAAGATAATTTTTGTTGTGTGTGTTGTGTGAAGAGTGAATTTTTGGAAAGTTGACAAGGTTGAATGTGGGGAGACCCTAAGTGAGGCTTTAAATCATTTTTTTATTCATTCTGACCTTTTGAGTAAAAAAAGTTTTCATTCTCAAGTACCTTCTCAGAGTACAAATAGGAAAAAAAAAGGGGAGGGTCAGGATAATAGAATTTGATTCCTTTATATTTGTAACACTCTAATTAATAATGTAAATGACATATTTTTTTACCCAGTCTTTTCCCTGTTATGTTTATAGCCATGTAGTTAAATATACAGTTGGCTCACTTTTAATGAATTAGCTGAGGGAGTAATAATGCTAACATTGGAAATGCCAAATGTTAAACATCTTTCAAAAATATCATATAATATTAAATTGTCTATGTCAACTTCTTACATTAAACCTGTCAGCTTAATTAAAAATCTTAAAGATCATTTAGTGATAAAATGATAGTGCATAACATTTATAATTTTAAAATTAAATGAAGTTCACCCTATACATAGCAACCAGAAACATTCCCTACCCTTAAAGAATAAATAAAAAAAAATAACAATGCCTTGGCTCCCCCTGCTGCTTGAACAAATTATTTCAGTTACAAAATATTTTGTCAGTATTTCTCGATAGCATTAAGTGAAATTGGCTGTTAATTCCTCCTTCTCTTCCTTCCTCCCCCAAATATAAATTTGAGACCTGAAAAAACTGTCTTGTGAGGTTTTTTAACTCCTAATAATACTGCTTTTGTAATTTTCAGTTTAATTTTTTCCCAAAGGAGATAACCATTCATGCTATTACTTTAAAGGCTTTAAATTCCTAAAATCGGGTTGCTTCCATTGTAGTCATTTATCTTAAATACATCTGTTAAAATTTGTCTTATCACATATGTTTTTGATTTTTAAAAGTAAGTTGACAAGACAAACCATTAGAGACTCTAAATCTCACAAAACAAACTGAAGGTTGCTGGGGGGAGAGGGGTCGGGAGAGGGTGGTGGGGTTATGGACATTGGGGAGGGTATGTGCTATGGTGAGTGATGTGAAGTGTGTAAACCTGGCGATTCACAGACCCGTACCCCTGGGGCTAATAATACATTTTATGTAATAAAAAAAATGTTATAAAAATTAGTTGACAGTAGACTTATAAACTTCATAGTGTGATGCCCTGCTTTACCTGTTAAACTATATTGGAAGTAAATACCATGAATATTACATATGTTTTCTAAGACTGTGTGTAAGTACAGGTGAAGTAGTTGGCAGTCTCATTTATAATTGAGTCTACTTTGTTGACCCTGGCTGTCTTTGTTTGCTATACCTAAGTTTCCTGAGGAAAAAACAGAGAATACTGTACATTCTTCACCTAGCCTTTCACATTCCCCTCACGTGTATCCGTTGCTGTAATTGATTTTCTTCTTCCTCTGTTGGCATGAAACAATGCTTTAACTCTTAACTATTTAGAGAAAAATGTGTGCTTGCTTCATATTAATAGTTGTCAAATAAAAATCAGGTTAGGTCCCATTCAGAATCAGTTGTAGAATTTTTTTCTAAACCTACCATTCATCTTCTATAAGTTAGTGTATCATTTGTGGTTAATTTAAAAATAAGTTATGGCTCAGGTTTTGGGGGTTTTTTGTTTTGTTTTTTTGTAAGGGAAAAGTAGTATCATGACTGAAAACATACTCATGCTAATGATATCAGAAGGTTGATTGCCTGAAAACGATAGTATTTATTTGATACAGGAAGTAACACTTGTGACTGAGGCCACTCTGTCCTCAGTGACTGAAGACGGAAGTTCTGAAGCCCGACTCTCTGCTGGAAATCCTTGCTTCTGTGACCTTGGACGAGTTACTTAAAAGTTACCTAATTGCTCTTGTCTTGGTTTCCTTCTCTGTAAAATAGTAAAAATCCTTAAATCCTTAAAACAGTCCTTACTATGCCTGGGCATAGTAAATATAGCATAAATATTAGTGAGCTAGTAAAAGTAAGTACCTTCTAAAATACCCTTCATAGTTCTGAGAACTGTGATTCCAGTTTATTCTTGTAAGAATGTTCAAGAAGCATCTCTACAATTTATAGTCGATGATGGTTTCTTTGTTATTATGGCCAGTCTTACAAGATTAAATATGATCACTTTATTTGATTACATAATATAATGGAGTATGTACAATGAAATAACAAAATGAGATAATAAATGTAATGTACCCAGCATAGTCCCCGGCCTGTGTGTGTGTGTGTATAAATTTTATCTCCCTGTATATGGTAACATAGTGTCTAGTAATCATTCAATAAATATTGATAGATTGGGAGGGAGACAAACCATAAGTGACTCTTAATCTCACAAAACAAACTGAGGGTTGCTGGGGGGAGGGGGTTTGGGAGAAGGGGGTGGGATTATGGACATTGGGGAGGGTATGTGCTTTGGTGAGTGCTGTGAAGTGTGTAAACCTGGTGATTCACAGACCTGTACCCCTGGGGATAAAAATATATGTTTATAAAAAATAAAAAAATTTTAAAAATAAAAAAAATAAAAAATAAAATAAATAAATAAATATTGATAGAATGACTGCCATTAATTTACTTTGACATTAATATGCTACTGCTCTTTGTACCAGTGTAGAAATATTTACTTAGTCCATATATAGATAAAACCTTGAAAACTCAGAGAAAGTTTTGGACCTAATGTCAAAGTAAAAATGACTTTATTTGTGCATTCCAGCTTGTGTTCTCAATAACAGTCTTTTAAAAAAATTCATCACAGGGGCGCCTGGGTGGCTCAGTGGGTTAAAGCCTCTGCCTTTGGCTTGGGTCATGATCCCCGGGTCCTAGGATTGAGCCCCATAGCAGGCTCTCTGCTTAGCAGGGAGCCTGCTTCCTCCTCTCTCTCTCTGCCTGCCTCTCTGCCTACTTGTGATCTCTGTCAAATAAATTTAAAAAAAAAATTCGTCACAATTAGACTAATCTCAATAAAGGTCAGCTCCTAATGTAAGGGGCTAATGTGTATGAGGCCAGACGTTTGTGAGATTAATTCTGTTCTGGTTTGTGAGATTAATTCTATTCTGCAAAGATGTTATCCATACCTTTGTTTCGTTTCTAAGGCAAGATATTTAGGTAAAGCTAGACTGCTTATTTTTATTGAGTCATTTTCAGTAACTTTCCCAAGGTTCTTTAACAGACAGATTTGTATAGTCCACTTAAATTTGTTAAGATGAGCTTTGGCTCATATATGACCAAACTGTTAAAAATTCACATTTTTAAAGGAATTTTCTCTAAGAATACAGGAAGTAAAAGCAAGCACACTTCAGATTGAATCATGTTGTTGCATATGTCAGTAGTTGATTTTTTGTAACTGAATATAACTACATTACGTGGATCCTATGGTTGTTTATCCATTGTAGGGATGCCATAGTTGTTTTGGACGTTTAGAATGTTTATAGTTTTGAGCTATAATAAAGTTGTTATGAATATTTGTATACAAATCTTATGTGGACATCTATTTTCATTTCTCCTGGTTATTGCCAGCTACTGCTAGGTCTTAGGGTTAGTACAGCTATTATTTTTAAGTGACTGACTGAAGGTTTTCTAAAACTGTACCATTTTGCTTTCATGCTGGCAATGTATGAGATTTTCGGTTGCTCTTTGTAAGTACTGATACTGCTAGTTCTTTTCTTTTTCTTTCTCTCTTCATCATCCCCTTTTTCTTCTTTATGAACTTTTAAAATAAATGTACAGTGGAATCCATTGTTGTTTGAATTTGCATTTCTGCAGTGACTAATGGTGTTCTACCTTTTTTTAAATGTGGTTTTGAACATCAGTATGTGCCCTCTGTGAGGTGTCTGTTAAAAATCTTGTACTCATTTTTAAAATTGTGAGTTTTTTTTTTCTTATTAAGTTGTAAGAAGTTTTTTTTAATATTCTGGCTAAAAATTTCTTGTTGGATACAGGTTTTGTGAATTTTCTTCCAATCTGTGGTTTGTGTTTTTATTTCTTTACTGATACCTTTCAAATAGTTGATTGTTTTAATTTTTACGAAATCCACCTTATCATTTTTTTTAAAATGAATTGTGTTTTTCTACTCTGAGAATACATTTCCTATCACAGGGTTTTCTCCTCTATGTTTTCTTCTAGACAGTTTGTACTTACAGTGTAACCTGTTAGGACTCAGATCTATTTTGAGTTATTTTTATGTATGGTATATGGTAAGCATCAAGATTTTTTTGTTTAGCATAATACCCTCTAGTTAGTCTCAGAGAAAGACAATTATCATATGAGCTCTCTGATGTGAGGAATTTGAGAGGCAGGGTGTGGGGTCGTGGGGGAAAGGGAGGGAAGAAATGAAACAAGATGGGACCAGGGAGGGAGACAAACCATAAGAGACTCTTAATCTCAGGAAACCAAACAGAGGGTTGCTGGAGGGGAGAGGAATGGGAGGGATAGGGTGGCTGGGTGATAGACACTGGGGAGGGTATGTGCTATGGTGAGTGCTGTGAATTGTGTAAGACTGATGATTCATAGACCTGTCCCCTGAAGCAAATAATACATTGTATGTTAATTTAAAAAAAGATTGTTTGGGACTTTTTTGTTTTCTTTTAGCCTCATATGGTTATCAAGTTGTTCCATCACCACTTTTTAAAGAGTGTATCTTTTCTCATCACCTTGGCATATTTACCAAAAATTAATTGAGCATGTATACAGGTCTATTTGGATTCTATCCTGTTCCACTGATCCAGTAAGTGTTGAAAGTAGGAAGTGTATGGACTCTGCCTTTCGCCTTCTGTTGCAGAATTTCTTGGGGTGTTTCAGATCATTTGCATTCATGTAAATTTTGTAATCTGTCAGTTCCTACAAATAAGCCTGCTAGGATTTTGAGTGGGATTGTGGTGAATCTGTAAATTAATCTGGGAAGAACTGATATCTTAAAAATATGATACATTCATTGGTTTAATTCGGTCTTCTTTAATTTCTTTGTGTAGCGTTATATCGTTTTCAGTGGACAGGTCTTAAATATGTTGCATCAAATTTATACCTAATGAGGGCGTATTTTTGGATACTTTTCTAAGTGATATTTTAAACATTTTTGCTTTCCCATTATTTGTTGTTAATATACAGAAATGTGATACACAGACCTTTGTATACTGAAATTTGACTTTGACTTTGTATACTGAAATTATGCAAACTTTTTAATTTAAACAGCCATTTTGGTGAATTCCTTAGTAGTATTTTCTTCATACTATGCTGACTACAAATAAGAGTTACATTGTTCTTTTTTAAAGATTGTGCTAAAATATACCTAATATAAAATTTACTACTAGTGATATTTAGTACATTTACAGTGTTGCACAGCCATCGTCACTGTCTAATCCCAGGACATCTTCATCCTCCCAAGAGGAAAGCCCATACTCATTAAGTTGTCACTCTCCATTTACCCTTCCCTCAAAACCCAGGCAACTACTGATCTGCTTTATGTCTATAGATGTGCTGGACTCTGGATATTTTACATAAATGCAGTCATACAATATGTAGCCTTCTGTGTCTGCCTTCTTTTACCCAGCATAATGTTTTCAGTGTTATCCATGTTCTAGCATGTATCGCTGTTTTACTTCTTTCTTCTTCACTTAATGTTCTTTTTTCTTTATTATCCATCTTATTTGATGAGAAGTTGTATCTTGTTATTTTATTTTTAATCTGTGTGTCTCTTTTCCTTTTCTTGCCATACTCTGCTGACTAGGACCATCAATATAGTGTGGTATAGAAAAAGTGAGAATGAATTGTATATGTATACCACATCTTTATCAGTTAGATTGCTTCTATATCTTGGCTATTATAAGTAAGACTGCAGTAAGTGTAAATGTGAATCTGTCTTTTCAAAGTAGTGTTTTCATTGTTGAGGGGGCAGGCAAATTACCCATTAGTAGAATTATTGGATCATACTGTATTTCTATTTTAATTTTTAATTCTATTTAATTTTAAAATTTTCTCTTCTTCTCCTTTTCTTATGTTAGTCACCATACAGTACATCATGATCAGTGTTCCATGATTGATTGTTTGCATGAAATATCCACTGTTCCATGCAATCTGTGCCCTCCTTAATACCCACCACCAGGCTCACCCATCCCCTCCACCCTCCTCCTGTCAAAAACCCTCAGTTTGTTTCTCAGAGTCCATAGTCTCTTTTGGTTTGTCTCCCGTATTTTTAATTTTTTAAAAAACCTCCATACTGTTTTCCACTGTGACTGTACGCATTTATAGTCACACCAAAAGTGATTGCCAATGACTTTTTTCTCCACATCTTTGTCAACACCTGTTATTTTTTGAGCTTTTTACTTTAGCCTTTCTGACAGGTGTAAGTTATTGCTAAGTGTTATCTATTAAAATGCTTGCTGAGAGCATGTCTAATACCAGTTACTTTTACATTGCCAGAATCAGAAGTAATCAGTTTCTCTTATTTTTACTTGAATCAATTTTCAAATTAAATTTTAATTATACAAGTATTATTTAATATATTCTCCCAGTAAAGCAATAATGAGAAAGTTAACATTTCCTTTTAGTAACTCCCAACCTTCGTCTTTCTTCCTTCAAATCTAACCAATGTTGTCAACTCGGTACATGGCATCTTAGGTACTTTTTATATTTATATTTGTTTCCTTAGAAAAGTTGTAATACTACTTATTTTTAGGTTGAGTATGCTTTTAATAGCATAGCTCAGAGTGCATTTTTTTCTAATTCACTTGACTTTTTAAAAATAGCAAGCGGTAGTAGTAGAGGTGTATCTTATTAGTACAAACAAATCTAGCTCATGTTCTTTATATGTCATGGTACTATTTTCAGCAAGAATAGAGACTGATCCTTAGTAACTCATCTTCTGGAGTTCTGTAACTGCTTTCCATTTTTTTCTAGGCATTTCCAGCTACCCTAAGATGTTGCTCTATTTCTCTCTTCCTTAGGTACACCTCTTGCCTGGAGACAGACAGACATCCATTCCACCCCTGATAACCATCAGGGCTTTTTGTTTGTTTGTTTGTTTCTCATTTTCACCACATTGATATGTACCATTATTTGTGTTGTTCTCATCTATTATGTACTTGGAACTTGAATACATTGTGCTGCTATTTCCTCATTGATCTTCCAGAGGCTCCTCATAATTTCTGGTTCATGGAAATCTCCCCAGCTATATTTTTTAGTTCAGCTCTTGGTTACTTTTAGAATTGTCATCGATAAATACTTTGTTTTGAGAGGGAGGATACACCAGATTATGTGCTTACTTTACTATACTGGAGCCAGTAATTACTTCCCTCTACCTAATTTTTCCTTCTTTGGTTTTGTGAGAATCTAGGATAAAATAAACCTTTGTACGTCCACCCAACACTCTTGTGAGGACATATATATTAGGGAGCAGTAAGATGATTGAGCTAGAGACTGTTTCTAGTATTTCCTCCTTTCTTCCTAACTTTGCTTTCATTCAATAATACCTTCTTCATTTTGACATGGATTAGCCTTGCCTTTTCTTACTCTTCTTTTTTTTTTTTTTAATTTCTTTTCAGCGTAGCAGTATTCATTGTTTTTGCACCACACCCAGTGCTCCATGCAATCCGTGCCCTCTCTAATACCCACCACCTGGCTCCCCCAACCTCCCACCCTCCGCCCCTTCAAAACCCTCAAATTGTTTTTCAGAGTCCATAGTCTCTCATGGTTCACCTCCCATTCCAATTTCCCTCAGCTCCCTTCTCCTCTCTAACTCTCCTTTTCCTCCATGCTATTTGTTATGCTCCACAAATAAGTGAAACCATATGATAATTGACTGTCTCTGCTTGACTTATTTCACTCAGCATAATCTCTTCCAGTCCCATCCATGTGGATACAAAAGTTGGGTATTCATCCTTTCTGATGGAGGCATAATACTCCAGAGTGTATATGGACCACATCTTCCTTATCCATTCATCTGTTGAAGGGCATCTTGGTTCTTTCTATTCACGTCATAAGTTGCAGTCTGTTAGCCAGATTTAGAGTTTAGGCATCATTAATAAAACTATAAAATTTCTCTTTGGCCCACTATATACCCTTCTCAGAGGACTTTGTATTTGTCTTTGAACTATTTTCAGCCTGTGTTGTTGATTCAGACATTAGAAATGGAAATTTTTTTCAGACCTTTTAACAAAAGTATTTTTCCTCTGTTACAATCTTGAATTTGGCTTAGTGCTCTCATTTATAGTATATCAAATACTGTTGTGTACAGCATATGAAATAATGAAATGTGGTCTAACATACAACAATAGTTCCCTTTCGCATTTTAATTAAGTTGTGATCTTTTGGGAGCCTGACAGAAATTAGGTAAAGGTGGTTTCTTTATAGATCTTTCTGACATGTAAATAAATCATACTGAAACTTTTCTTGTATACTGGGCCACCATTTAGTATCTTAAGATGTATTCATGGAAGAGAAAGTGATAGAGTGCCCAGAGGCGCCAACTTGGGAAATTAAACCTAGAAATTTGGTGATCTTGGTTCCACATCATAATCTAATGTAGATTATTTGGCAAAAGGTTCTTACAGAGATTCTGTCTTATTTCATTCTTATCACTGTGCATACAGACTTTGCAAGTATGTTTATGTAATTTCCTTATTTAGTTTGTTAATGTAATTATAGTACCTAATAGTGTCACTGCTAGGGAAGTCTAAAAAAAATTTATGCTTTGGCAACTTGGAAAAGCTACTGCTGTGTAAAATCTGATGCTGGGAATGGGTATATGGACAGAAGCATTATTTTTCCCTCTTCTTCTCAAGAAACTCTTTTCTGCCATCACAGAATGCAATTTTGTATACCCAGAAGGGATCTTAGCAATTATCAAGAAGTTTTTTACAGGTGAGAAAACTGAGACCCAGAGAGGTAAAGGTAAATTGGTCTAAGGTTAATTAAACTTATAAAGAGTCCTGTATCTCCATTCTAGCCTGCTCTGCATTTTTTTGATATGTGTACAGTTTCACCTGTATATCACATATTTTCATACACATCTGTTTCAGAAAGCCAAAAGTATCTCTCTCTGAAATTTTCTTCTTCTAATACAGCTGAAATTTAGTTGAGGCTTTTCTGGTTGCCTATGAATTTATTCTTCTCCCCCATCCTCTTGTACTTTTCTTGAGTACCTCAATAGATTGTTTGGCAGCTTCTTTATTCTATCTTAGTAGAGTCCAGATGGAATCAGGGATTAAAGACCTGGGAAAGTTGTCATGAATAGCATTATTTTTTCCTCACATTCAGGAAAAGGAATAGGGTGCCAGATTTGTCTATTATGACTTTTTGCTAAATTTTAAATTTAATTTGATAAAATCAATGGAATGGAGGCTTTTTTTTTTTTTTTTAATTCACAAGCAGCTATTCCTTGAAAATTTGTTTTTGTCTTTGTGGGTTTGCTTTGGGGTTGGGAATGAGAAGAGGAATGCAGGGGTTATTTTCTTCCTGAAATAAATTCAGATAAAACTGAATTTATATTTTTGTGTTTTACTCAAATAGGAAATTTGTTAAATAAATCCAGGACTGGTAATAACTAATATCATGCATTTTGATACAACAGGACAGATATGATTCTGCTGATGATCAGAGTATTTGTCATGTGTGGCACATGGATATAGAAGCTCTTCCAGAATGGATAAACTGCCTAATACAAAAAGTAAGTTCCTTAGTTTCTGAGTAAAATTGGGAATTTACTACTTCCAGGATTTTTTTTTGGAGCTATTTTTCTTGAATTCATTCTTTCAAGAGATAAGAAAGGGTTTGTAACTCTTGATTACACCTACTGGCTTCTTCATTATTACTAGAGAGCTCCAGGTACTTTTCTATCTCAGACTTTAAAACATGGTATTTCCCCTTCCTTGATTGCTCTTCCCACAGTTATTTACTGCTTCCCTTATTTCCATGTATCTTTACTCACAATGAGGCATTGCTTCTGCAAACTGTCAGTTCCCCTACTCTGATATTATCACTCCACACTTCCTTTCTCCTCCTCTCTGATTTAAATAGCTATGTTTTACATACACACATACAATATGTAATATATAGTACTCGTAAGCATGCATGAGCATATATAACCTATATAAATATAGACATAAATACACACACACACGCGCGCATGTATGCACATGTGCTTACCCACATACATATATGGCTTACTGGTCTTGTTAATTGCCTAGCTCCCCTACCAGAATAAAAACTCCATAAAGTCAGAAATTTTTCTCTTTTGTTTATTACTGTTATCTCCAGCACCTAGAACAATGACTACTGAGTAAATGAAATATCCTATATTATTTATGTATGCATATGTGTATAAAATAAACTGGATAATAAATGATTCTCAGTACAATCAATATCAAATTACCAAATTTTTAAGGCTCCTTAATGAAATATTATAAGAGCAAGAACTCACCTTGTTAACAGTATGATATTATTATTTCTCACGTTTTGGGTGAAACACGCATTGAAAAAGTGTTAATATGATTTTTGAAAAATATATAGTTGCCATTCTCCCCTGACTTTTTTGTTATTGTTAAAAAATAACATTTGATAGATATCCTCTGCATTCATTCTCACATTGTAATGATTTCCTGGGAACAAGCCAGTGCCCTGGCTTTCACTGTCCTGAACTTTACAAAATGTATGAGGGTGCTGCAGATATTCCACTGTCTCTCCTGAAAAAAATAATTTTAAGCCAGTTCATTATTAATTTCGCACTTACATATAGAAAATGCACTGTTATGTATGCAACCAGTATCTTTTGGTTGTATGTAAAGAGGCAGGAAGAGCTTTATTCTGTTGGTTGGGTAAGGTTCCCTCCCACAGTGTTTGGTATGCAAGAAGGGTATCAAAACAGACACTTTTCTGTGAGATTTTACTTGCAAATTAAGCTCTGTAGACTGATTTGCTTCCTGGTTCCATAGTGTATTTTTCTTTTCATTAGTTCACACTGTATCCATATTCAGCCGATTGTTTGAGAGATTCTTTTAGAATGAATGCTTGGGAGTATTGTTGGGGTGGGCTGATGTGCAGTATGTTATCATTCTAGAACTTTGGAGTTGCTTATCTCTGTTTATTAGAAGGCTTGTTTCCCTTTACTATTCTGTCTACCAATCAGAAAACAGAAAGCTAGCCTTTTCTGTGGCATAGAAAACTTTCATGTGGTTGGCTTTAAAAAAAAAATACAGCTCACATTCTGTTTGATTACTTTACAATGAAAGCATTGTCTTACTTTCCTTTATTACCTGTAGGCCCAGTGGACAGTTGGAAAACTGAATTGCCCTTTCTGTGGGGCCCGTTTAGGGGGCTTTAATTTTGTCAGCACTCCAAAATGTTCCTGTGGCCAGCTTGCAGCTGTACATCTCTCTAAGAGCTGGACCGTTTATCAGCCAACACGGGCAGAAATAATGAGACCATCGCTGAAATACTTGTCACATCCTAGAGTTCAGTCAGGTTGTGACAAGGAAACTCTGCTGACAGGTGGTGCCTCCAGAAACAGAAATCACGGGGTTTTAAATATGGCCCAAAATAATAATGGCTCTGGAAGATTAACAGAAGCACTCTGCCTGGAGGTGCGGTCAACATATTTTCAGATGAAGAATGAAAAACTGTTCTTCAAAGCATCAGATCCAAAATACCAGCTTTTTGTTCCTCAGCTTGTGACTGGCAGATGCACTACAAGAGCTTTTCATAGGAAATCACATAGTTTGGATCTGAACATCAGCGAGAAACTGACTTTGTTACCTACTTTTTATAAAATACATAGTAAGACTGCTGCCTGTCCCAGGCTAAATGAAACACAGCCTATTCACCTTTCAGGCTTGCCTTTAGAATCTAGTAAAAATAACTGTTCCTTTCAGATTTCATCCAATTTTGATCCTAATATGCTGCTGCTGCACAGATTTTCAGTGGCTCCCCGTGAGACCCAGACACAAAGAGGAGGAGAATTTCAGTGTGGTCTAGAAGCTTCTGCGGTGTACTCTGACCATGCAAGTTCTAACAACCTGACTTTCGTGATGGACCTGCCCTCAGCTGGCAGGAGCATGCTGGAGGCCTCGGACCAGGAAGAGCCCCTCTCAGCACTGGACTTTCTGCGCTCAGGCAGTTTTTCCCTGGGGGCCATTAACCAGAGGCTCAGTAAGAGAGAAAGGAGCAAATTGAAAAATCTGAGAAGGAAACAACGAAGGCATGAAAGATGGCTACAGAAGCAGGTAATTTTTTGAAAAGGTTTACTAAAAATTCTGTGTGGTAAAATCTTGGAGTTTGGGGAGAGGAGCTAACTTTGAATACCTATATTATAAAAACATGGTTTTAATGAGTGTTGAAATGACATTTATGTCTAGGTGAACTTCATAATCATGCACCTCTCTTAAAATCGGCAAGTGTAATCCTGTCTCTGTTCACATATGGTTAGGAAATGTCCTTTCAGGAAGTTTTCCTAAATCTTAGTATTTTACATGAATACTAATCTCATGATGTTGAGGTGAGATTGTCATATACATTTAAAATTTGTTCATGTTGGGATTGTTTGCAGTGATTTTATTTCAGGTCAGTTTGAAACAAAGAAGTCTTTCTAATTTAATTGAGTGACAAATTAGTTGACTTTCATCACTTTTAGCTTAAATGGATATTTTTAAGGAACATTATGTAATTATGTGCTCATATGATCCAGATATGGTTAAATCTACTGATTTGTGAAGTTTATCTTAATAACAATTGACCCTTATTGTAATTTTACAGGAAAGAGTGCTTCTCTATGGTTTAAACTCCTGTATCTATAATGATAGGTTCAAAAATGATTATGCAAAAGTGCTGAACAATAAATTGCAGGTGCTCTGGAGACCAATTAAAGCCAGTGGATGAGGTGCTCCTGAAAATTTGGAAGTTTGAGGACCAGTATATTTCTATGTACATTTTTTTTTTTTTTGCAAATTGTCTTTGTTGCCTACTTGTTTATAGTAAATAGCAATTCTTATTAATCAGTATGTTGAATATTAACATCCATACAGCTTAAATATAGAAAGCTGCAACTTTGCATAATCATTTTTTTAAACAATTCAGCAAACTCATTGCTTATGATCCTAGTCATAGACTGAATAGAATAAAATTACCACATTGAGTGCTTCAATCAGGTTAATTATTTTTCATCATTTGGTTAGAGAGTATAATTATGGGTAATTATTATATTTTTGATTGGATGCTGAAAAGAGCATTGTAGTTCGGTTTATTTGCAGGTGATGGTGTAATGTGGCATCAAAGCATATATTATAGAATGTAAAAAATGAATATATTTTAGCACCATTATAATATGCTTCATGGTTAATATATTGAAGCTATGAAATCCAATATTTTTTATTGAAAATTTGACTTAAACCCATAGATTAATTGGAGATGGTCATATGCTAAGTGAATATTAGAAAGTCTACCTTAAAAACGATATAGAGGGCTTCAGATAACTCTCAAACAAATAGAACTTTAAAAGAAGTATAAAAATTATACTTGCTCTGTATTATAAATTTATGCAGGTAACATCTTCGCAATTTAAAAAAATGTGTTTAATTCTTGAGCTGGGTACTTCTGAAAACTTAAACTATATTACTGATTATTTTTCAGTATAGGAACAGTATTTTTATACAATTTAAAGCTAAGCAAGACCAACATCCGTGTTGTTGTTGTTGTTGTTTTAAAGGGTACTTTTGTTCATTCACATACATGTGGTTTAACCAAACTGCTTGACTAGTGAACCAGAACGAAGGAATTCTAGTCAGACCTGTGGCAGGTCGGTATAGGGAGTACTACGGCAGGGTCCTAGGAGGACTGTTTGGTTGCACGGTAGCTACTGGCAAACAAATGCCGAATGTCTCCTTAGCAAAGAAAACGTAAAAGTCTGCAGAAGCTTGGAAGTGGCATATGAGTTAGTGATATGAGTGCACACCCCAGTTAGAGCCCTAAGAAGAAGAATTTTTAACGGTTTTGTTAATTCAAGCCAAAAGATAAATCCCGGAAAGATTTCATCCCTGAGATAAACTAATGGCTTAGCTATTCAGCTCATTCCATCTTCAGTAAAGAGTAGTTAATTCTGTAAACATTTATCAAATACGTGTTTCATATACCATGCCTTTGAGTAATGACTTCAACGTAGATCCTGCCCTTCTTTATTTTTAAAAGATCCATTTATTTATTTTAGAGAGAGAGTGCTCACACAAGTGGGAGTGACTGAGGGAGAGAGAAAGAGGAGGGGGGAGAGAGGGAGAGAAGCAGACTCCCCACTGAGCACAGAGCCAGACGTGGGGCTCCGTCTCAGCACCCTGAAATCGTAACCTGAACTGAAACAAGGGTCTAACACCTAGCCAACTAGGCCACCCGAGTACCTCCTGCTTTTTTTTAAATAAGGAAGATAAACATACAAGATATAAAGAAAAGGTTACCTATTGTTAATGATAATATTTTTTAAGTTTAAAATAATTGGTTGGGAAATCTAGATTTAGGACTTTCATTTGATATTTAGACATCCTTATGTGGCAGATACCATAATAAAAATGTTAATGACACTATAAAAATGACACTATAAAAAGTTATTTAAATTTTTGAAGCTTAAGGGTATAAGTGGGATTAATATTGAAATAGAAACTAAAACTAATTTTCAGCGTTTTATTCAACAGATATTAATTAAACTTCTATTTTGGGGGAAAGTGCTGAACAAACCTCTTTTCTTATTCACCATAACCTTGTTGGGTTTCTGTTTTCATTTTTTAATTACTATGTGATAAAATATATTCTTGGCATATAGCTCTATGATCTGAACAAACAGATTGATATAACAACCACCACAGTGGGGTTACAGAGCAAATCCATCACCCCCAACATCTCCCTTGTGCCTTTTTGATTGTGCTTTGATTATATCTTTGTAATTATATCCTTGTCCTATCTCTAATCTCTGAAAACCATTGATCTGTGCTCTATTACTTTAGCTTGTCTTTTGGTGATGTTGTAAAATAATAATGTAATGCTATAAAATTAGAATCATATAATATATAACCTCTAGAGACCAGCTTCTTTGATACAGTACAGTTGCCTATGAGATTCATTCAAGTTGTTGAATGTATCATTTGTTCTTTTTTGTTGCTCAGTAGTATTCTATTATACCAATAAACCGCAGTTTGTTCATTGTCCTGTTCAAGACAAGGGAGTTGTTCAAGATTTGGACAGTTATGAATAGAGCAGTTCAAACTATTCCTGTACAGGTTATCCTGTGAACCTAAGTTTTCATTTCTCTAAGGTAAATACTCAGGAATGAGAATACTGGATCGCACGGTAAGTATTTATTTAATTTTGTAAGAAACTGTCACATTGTTTTCCAGTTTGGAAAATGGTTATACCATTTTGTATTTCAAGACCTGGTATATGAGAATTTCCTTTGCTGTGAGTCCTCACTTAAACACCTGGTATTCCCAATATTTTTTAAATTGTTGTAAGTGGGTATGCAGTCACATCATATTGTGGTTTTCATTTGCATTTTGCTGATGGCATTTTCCTAATGATGTTGAACATTTTTCATATGCTTATTTTTCCATTTGTATATATTGTGTAGGGAAGTGTCTGTTTAGATATTTTGGCCATTCTTAATTGGGTTGTGTTCATTGTGTTGAGTTGTGAGAGTTCTTTATATATTTTGGATGTAAGTTTTTCATCGCATATGTGATTTGTAAAGATTTTCTCTGAGTTTGTAGTTTGTCCTTTTTGTCTCTTATTTATTTTTTTTTTCCCTGTGGAGCAAACATACTTAATTTTGATAAAGCCTAATTTCCCTTTTTTTTAAATGGATTATGTCATTGGTGTCATACCTAAGATCTCTTTTGCCTAATTCTTAGGTTATAAAGATTTTTTCCTAATGATTTAGGTGCTTTTAGGTTTCATCTAAAAGTTTCTTTATTTTGGGACACCTGGGTGGCTCAGTGTGTTAAGCCTCTGCCTTTGGCTCAGGTCATGATCCTAGGATCCTGGGATCGAGCCCCGCATAGGGCTCTCTGCTCAGCGAGAGGCCTGCCTCTCTCTCTGTCTGCCTCTCTGCCTACTTGTGATCTCTGTCAAATAAATAAATAAAATCTTAAAAAAAATTTTTTAAAGTTTTTTAATTTTAAGTACCACATTAAGAATTATGATTCATTTTGAGTTTATTTCTTTTTGATAAAGTGTGAGGTTTCAGTTGAGGTTCGCTGTTTTACATAGAGTGCTTGATTGTTCCAGCACCATTTGTTGAAAACACTGACCTTTCTCCATTGAAATGCTTTTGCAACTTTGTCAAAGACCAATTGGCTGTATGTGTGGGGGTTCTATTTCTGCATTATCTATTCTCTTCAGTTCATTTTTGTGTCTCTCTCATTGCCAGGAGTCCTTTCTCTTCATTTTTGTAGCTATAATAAATCATAAAGTAGGAGTCTGTGATTCCTCTAACTTAACTGTTCTTTATTAAACTTGTTTTATTTATTGTAGTTCCTTTACCTTTTCATGTAAAATTTAGAACCAGCCTGTTTATTTACCAAAATAGTCCTGTTGGGATTTTGATTGTAATTATATGAAATCTGTAGATCAACTTGGGGAAAACTGAAATCATTACTGTGTTGATTTTCCTAATCCTTGAACATGGTATGTCTCTCCATTTGTTTAGGTCTTTGATTCCTTTCATCTATATTTTACACTTTTTAGCATTCAGAACCTATACATGTTTTGTTAGCTTTATACCTATTTACTCTTTGATGTTGTTAATTTTTTAAATTTTTATATTGCTATTAATTGTATGTTGCTAGTGTACAAAAACACAATTGATTTTTGTTTTGACTTTGTATCTTGTTATTTGAAAGTACAGATCTTTTGACATCTTGTCAGATTTATTCCTAAGTATTCATATTTTTTACTGTTGTAAAATCATACTGTTTCTTTAAGTTTGAATTTCCAATTGTTCATTGATAATACATAGAAATAAAATTGAGTTAGTATGATCTTATATCTTACAACCTTTCTAATCTAACATAGTAGGAATAGTAGTTGTTTTTTAGATTCCATTGTATTTTCTAGTAGATGATCATAGTGTCTGCAAATAAATACATTATTTATGTATTTATGTAATACATTATTAAATACATCTTCCTTTCCAATCCAGAATCTTTTTTCCTTTTTTCTTTTTCCCTCTTTTTTTTTTTTTGTTGTTGTTTGTTTTTTGTTATTGAAGTAGCTAGAGCATCCAGTACAGTATTGAGTAGAAATGAGGAGAACAGACATCCTTGTCTTTTTCCTGATATTAGGAAGGAAGCACTCAGCTTCTCACCATTAAGTATGTTAGTTTTAGGTGTTTTATAGATGCCCTTTATCAGGTTAAGGAAGTTTCCTTATATTCCTAGTTGGCTGGAAGTTTTATTATAAATGGATGTTGAATTTTGTCAAATGCTTTCTCTCATCAATTGATAGAATTGTGTGTTTTCAGTGTTAATACTGATTATTAAACTGAGTCAGCCTTTTCAGTCCCACAATAAACACCACTTTTATTATATTGTATTTTTCTTCCTATATATTGCTGGATATTATTTGTAATAATTTTTGAGAGTTTTTTCCTAACCTCTGCACATGATGGATATTGGCCCAAGGTTTTCTGTATTTTTGTGCTGTTCTTGTGTGCTTTTGATATCCAGATAGTACTGGTCATGTAAAATGAGTTAGGAAGTAATCTTTCCTCTTCAGTTTTTTGGAAAATATTTTGAAGAATTGATGTTATTTTTTCTTAAATATTTGTTAATGAAACTTTCTGGGCCTGAAGATTTGCTTTTTGGAAGGTTTTGAACTGAATTCCATTTCTTTAGTACTTAATAGAACAATTTATGTATCTCTTTAATTTTGGCTAAGTTTTGATAGTTTGTTTTTTTCAGTGAATTATCTAAGTTGTTGAAATTGTATATTAGTATTGTTCGTAATATTCCCTTATAATTCTTTTAATGTCTTGGATTGGTAATGATACCCCTTTAAAGGCTTATAATTAATGGTGATTTGTATCTTCTCTCTTGCTCTCTTTTTTTCTTTATTCTTCTTTTTTTTTTAAAGTTTTGCTAGATTATCAATTTTATGGATCTTTTCAAAGAACCAGCCTTGGATTTCAATTATATTTTCCATTGTTTGCTACTTTTAAATTCTTAATTTCTGCTCTTACCTGTAATATTTTCTTTCTTCCTTCATTTTCTTTCCTTTTAGAAAAAAAATACTTAGCAGCTTATTAATTGGAATCTTAGAAGGTTATTGTTTGGCAATCTTTCTTTCTCATCTAAGCATTTAATGCTGTAAACCTCCCTTTAGTTACTGCATTAGCTACATCCTATAACATTATGGTTGTTATATGGTTTTTATTATAATTCGGTCCAAACTATTTTCTAATTTCTTTTGAGACTTTTTTTTTCTTTTCTTTTCTTTTTTTTTTTTTTTTTTTTGGCCCACCTCGTTTGTCTAAGTGGTTAATATAATCATGAAAAGACTGGAATACTAGCATTTTGAGGAAATTAATCAAAAATTTCTTCCTGGAGAAAATATTTCTTCCTCTGGATTGAGGGAAAGTAAAACTGTCCCTAGTATAATTGCATAATATTTTTAAAACAATTCTTTGTAAACAGCATTTCATTCTATTATGTTTTCATTTTTTAACCTTAAGTCTATTTAATATGAGTAAAAGAAAATGTCTCTTTAAAGCCCTCAGGAAACTATTGTGAAACAAAGAATTTACCTCATTTTTCTCTGGAGTGTTGTGCATGAGAATATAAAGTAATTGACCTAATATCATGGTTTGTAATAAATCACTGAACCATTTACAATGACTATATTATTTTGTTCTCAGTGAATTAAACGAGTTAAGACTACTTGTATTATTACAAAGGTGTGATTTAGGCCCTGGGGAGAATAGGACCCAATTAATTATAACAAAGACCTGCTTATTTGGGTTTATCTAGAAAAGATACATATCTTCCACAAAGGCACTAAATTTCATTTCCATGGACTTTTACATAGTGATCATTTTGAACTTTGTGTAGATTTTAAAGGAGTTCATTTACTCTTTTATCACTTGATTCATCATCTTCAAATCATGCAGAGATCATATTCCAAACACATACTCAGTTGTCCCTTTAAAAGAGGAGAAATTTTTTATATCTGAACTATAATAGTAATCCACATATTGAACAATTATTCCTCATTTTTTCTCTGCCTCCAACAGAAAATTAATGGTTTATTGAAAGAAAAAGCCTTAGCAATGAAAATCTGACAATTAAAACAACACAGATTTTACTGGTTTCATTAAACACATAAACTTGGTCATGAAACGGTCTTCTTTTAGGAAGAACGTCATGACCTTTGGTCATATATGGAGACAGAGTGGTATTTATTTCTCAATCTACTTTGTGTCAATTTATGGTTTCAGTTAGTTCATTACTCTCTTCATTTTTTTTTATTGAAGTATAATTAGCATACAGTGTTATTTTACTTTTAGCTGTTAATAAAACAATTAACCAGTTCTGTGCATTACTCAGTGCTTATCAAGATAAATTCAGTCCTAATCCCCTTCACCTCTTTCACCCATAACCCAACTGACCTCCCCTCTGGCAGCTACCAATTTGTTCTTTGTATGTAAAAGTTGTTTTTTTGTCTCTTTTTTTCTTGGTTTATTCATTTGTTTTGTTTCTTAAATTCTACATACAAGTGAAATCATATAGTGTTTGTCTTCCTTTGTCTGACTTATTTTACTTAGTATTATATCTTTAGTATTATAGGTCCATCCATGTTGTTGCAAATGGCAAGATCTCATTCTTTTTTATGGCTGAGTAATATTCCATCATTTGAATATGTGTGTGTGTATATTAATATGTATGTGTGTATTTACACACTTATACATATACATACACACCACATTTTCCTTACCCATCTATTTATGGATGGATGGACACTTGGTGCTTCTCTGTCTTCTGTAAGTAATGGTACAGCAAGCGTAAGGATACATAGATCTTTGCAAATTAATGTTTTCATTTTCTTTGGGCAAATAGCCAGTAGTGGAATTACTGGATAATGTGCTAATTCTATTTTTGCTTTTCTGTGAAACCTCCGTACTGTTCACCCATAGTATCTGCGCCACTATTTGCATTTCCACCAACAGTCCACAAGGATTCCTTTTTCTACATAATCTCATTAACACTTGTTATTTCTTGTTTGTTTGTTTGTTTTTTTATTGTAGCCATTCTGACAGGTGTGAAGTGATATCTCATTGCATATTTAATTTACATTTCTCTAATGATTAATGATATTGGGCATCTTTCTTTTTTTTAATAATTCTTTTATTTTTTTATAAACATATAATGTATTATTAGCCCCAGGGGTACAGGTCTGTAAATTGCCAGGTTTTCACACTTCATAGCACTCACCATAGCACATATCCTCCCCAATGTCCATAACCCCAACAACCTCTCCCTACCCACCTCCCCACCGCCCGGCAAACCTCAGTTTGTTTTGTGAGATTAAGAGTCTCTTATGGTTTGTCTCCCTCCTGATCCCATCTTGTTTCATTTATTCTTTTCCTACCCCCCAAACCCCCCACATTGCATCTCTACTTCCTCAAATCAGGAGATCATATGATAGTTGTCTTTCTCTGACTGACTTATTTCACTAAGCATAATACCCTCTAGTTCCATCTACATCATTGCAAATGGCAAGATTTCATTTCCTTTGATGGCTGCATAGTATACCATTGTGTGTGTGTGTGTGTGTGTGTATCACCTCTTCTTGATCCATTCATCTGTTGATGGACATCTAAGTTCTTTCCATAGTTTGGCTGTTGTAGACATTGCTGCTATAAACATTCGGGTGCACATGTTCCTCCAGTTCACTACATTTGTATCTTTAGGGTAAATACCCAGTAGTGCAACTGCTGGGTTGTAAGGTAGCTCTATTTTCAACTTTTTGAGGAACCTCCATGCTGTTTTCCAGAGTGGTTGCACCAGCTTGCATTCCCACCAACAGTGTCAGAGGGTTCCCCTTTCTCCGCATCCTCGCCAGCATCTGTCATTTCCTGACTTGTTAATTTTAGCCATTCTGACTGGTGTGAGGTGGTATCTCACTGTGGTTTTGATTCGTATTTCCCAGATGCCGAGTGAGGTGGAGCACTTTTTCATGTGTCTGTTGGCCATCTGGATGTCTTCTTTGCTGAAATGTCTGTTCATGTCCTCTGCCCATTTCTTGATTGGATTACTTGTTCTTTGGGTGTTGAGTTTAATGAGTTCTTAATAGATTTTGAATACTGACCCATTATCTGATATGTCATTTGTGAATATCTTCTCCCATTCTGTCAGTTGTCTTTTGGTTTTATTAACTGTTTTCTTTGCTGTGCAAAAGCTTTTGATCTTGATGAAGTCCCAGTAGTTCATTTTTGCCCTTGCTTCCTTTGCCTTTGGCAATGTTTCTAAGAAGAAGTTGCTTCTGCTGAGGTTGAAGAGGTTGCTGCCTCTGTTCTCCTCAAGGATTTTGATGGATTCCTTTCTCACATTGAGGTCTTCCATTCATTTTGAGTCTATTTTTGTGTGTGGTGTAAAGAATGGTCCAGTTTCATTTTTCTGCATGTGGCTGTCCAATTTTCCCAGCACCATTTGTTGAAGAGGCTCTCTTTTTTCCATTGGACATTCTTTACTGCTTTGTCAAAGATGAGTTGACAATAGAGTTGAGGGTCTATTTCTGGACTCTCTAATCTGTTCCATTGATCTATGTGTCTGTTTTTGTGCCAGTACCATACTATCTTGATGATGACAGCTTTGTAATATAGCTTGAAGTCTGGAATTGTGATGCCACCAACTTTAGCTTTATTATTCAGCATTCCTCTGGCTATTTGGGGTCTTTTCTGGTTCCATATAAATTTTAGGATTATTTGTTTCATTTCTTTGAAAAAAATTTATGGAATTTTGATAGGGATTGCATTAAATGTGTAGAACGCTTTAGGTAGCATAGACATTTTCACAATATTTGTTCTTCCAATCCATGAGCATGGAACATTTTCCTGTTTCTTTGGGTCTTCTTCAGTTTCTTCCACAGTACTTTATAGTTTTCTGAGTACGGATTCTTTGCCTCTTTGGTTAGGTTTATTTTGAGATATCTTATGGTTTTGGCTGCAATTGTAAATGGGATTGACTCCTTAATTTCTCTTTCTTCTGTCTTATTGTTGATGTAAAGAAATGCAACTAATTTCGGTGCATTGATTTTATATCCTGATACTTTACTGAATTCCTGTACAAGTTCTAGCAGATTTGGAGTGGAGTCTTTTGGGTTTTCCACATATAGTATCATATCATCTGCAAAGAGTGATAGTTTGACTTCTTCTTTGCGATTTGGATGCCTTTAATTTCTTTTTGTAGTCTGATTGCTGAAGCTAGGACTTCTAGTACTGTGTTGGATAGCAGTGGTGATAATGGACATCCCTGCCATATTCCTGACCTTAGCTGCAAAGCTCTCAGTTTTTCCCCATGAGAATGATATTTGCTGTGGGTTTTCCATAGATGGCTTTGATAATATTGAGGTTTGTGGATTTGGGGCATCTTTCTTATGTAGCCTGTTGGCCAGCTCTTACATTTTATTAATGAAACAACATTTAGGGCTTGTTCATTAAGTCGAGACTTTGGAATTGATTCTACCTTGCAGGAAGTCACCATCTCATGAGATAATAAGATATCAATAAGCAGTCAGTTTTAATAGACATCACCAAATACCTTAACTTTGTTTTCCTGCCATTTCAATTGATTTCAAAATATAGATAACTAACTGTGGACCAAATTACATGGAATTGCTCATTCCTTTACCTTAAGATCTAAATTTTCTAATGCTTAGCACAATACTCTGTACACACAGTAAGTGGTCAAGAATTTTTTATAATGAAAGCTTTTTTATTTTAGAATAGTTTTAGATTTATATAAAAGTTGTGAAACTAGGTCAGAGATTTCCCATATGCCTCCACCTAGTTTATCATATTAATAAGTTATATTAGTGGGGATCCTGAGTGGGTCAGTCAGTTAAGTGGCTGGGTCTTGATTTTGGGTCAGGTCATGATTTCAGGGTCCTGGGATTGAGCCCTGAGTCAGGCTCCATGCTCAGCAGGGAGTCTACTTGAGGATTCTCTCTCTTTCCCTCTGTCTTTCTCCCTGCTTATGTGTACACACACTTTCTCTCTCTCTTTCTAAAATAAGTAAATAAATCTTAAAAAAAATAACTTATATTAGTATGCTACATTTATAAGTAATGAATCAGTATTGATATATTAGTATTAATCAGGCTCTACCTTAGTCACAGTGTTTTAGTTTTTACCTATAGTTTATTTATTTATTTATCTATTTTTTTCCCATTCCATTTTATTTCTTTTCAGTGTTCCAAAATTCATTGTTTATGCACCACACCCAGTGCTTTATGCAGTACGTGCCCTCCTTAATACTCACCACTAGGCTCACCCAACCCCCACAGCCCTCCCCTCTAAAACCCTTAGTTTGATTCTCAAAGTCCACAGTCTCTCATGGTTCGTCTTCCGCTCTGCTTTTCCCCAACTCACTTCTCTCCATTTCCCAATGTCCTCCATGTTATTCCTTATGCGCCATAAATAAGCGAAACCATATGAAAATTGACTCTATCTCTGCTTGACTTATTTCACTCAGCATAATCTCCTCCAGTCCTGTCCATATTGATAAAAATTGTTGGGTATTCATCCTTTCTGATAGAGGCATAATACTCCATTATATATATGGAGCATAGTTCTTTTCTCTGTTCCAGGATCTTATCCAGGGTACCATGACTCCTTAGGCTCCTCTTGCCTTTAAGAATTTCTCAGACTTTCCCTGTTTTTGATGACTTTGACAGTTTTGAGGAATGCTGCTGAGCTATTTTGTAGTATGTCCCTCAATTAAGATTGACAAATACTTTTCTCATGATTAAGCCAGGGTTATAGATTATATGAGTCCCCAAGACCACCCCACATTCAATGATTCACTAAGAGGACTCAAGAGACTCACCCCGTGATCATACTCAAGACTTGTATTATTACAATGCAAAGATACAGACCAACGCAGCAAAGGGAAAAGATGTATAGGGCAAATTCTGGACAAAACCATGTACATACTCCCAAGGTTCTGTCCCCATTGAGTTATATAGAATGAACTTCTTACATCAAAAATTGTGACACCATGTTCAGTATTGTGTGCTAGGAAAGCTTAATATAGACTCAATGCCCACAGTTTTTGTTGGAGGGTTCCCTAGTCCCATAGAAGTGATATGTGGCAGACAGATCCCAGAATCCATGCTGTTAACCATTATACCATGACCTCTGAAGAAAGATTCTCCTCACATGTTTTATCATTCTTAGATGATTAAGAAAATATCTTATTACCACATACCTTTATATTTTTGCATCCTTTTCTGCATTTTACTAATATCCATGGGGTAGAACACTCTTGGTCCATAACTATGCAGAATATTGAAGATACAGCAATGAATGGAATAGGATTCCTCTACTCATGGACCTTCCAGTGAAGAGAGGAGACACATATGAACATCAGTGATCTTTTTCTTAGGTATTTGCAGAGGTGCCGTATTGTAGAGAATCTTGGCCAAGAGCTTATTTGATCTGGGGTTGTTTTGACCAAGACGTGAGATGCACTGGAGAATTCCAGAGAATTCACAAAGAATCAAGCTTGATTGGGAAAGGGTAGGACGATTGTGTGGAAGTGGTAAGATTAATGACAGAGAAAAGAGGTTAGCTGAGAAAGAATTGTGATGGAGTAGTCAGAAACATATATTTGATTATGAGGATGCCATATAGCTGCTGAGTAGTTTTAGGCTAGATCCATGGTGAGAGCTCAATAAGTGGTTGCAGAGTATATGAATTGAACAGATAAATGGCATATCCAATGATTCAGGCATGGAAAATTAACCAGTTCTGGCTAACATTGGTTCCTTAACCTTAGCTACAGGTTGGAATCCTCTGAGGAGCTTCTAAAAATGCGACTGCCTGGCCTCGATCAGGTTATATTTCACTTGGTCTACACTGGACATCAGTACATGT
Organism: Mustela nigripes; assembly: GCF_022355385.1. NCBI lineage: Eukaryota > Metazoa > Chordata > Mammalia > Carnivora > Mustelidae > Mustela > Mustela nigripes. The sequence goes on from NC_081568.1 coordinate 92,353,052, forward strand.
GTTTGTGTTTATTAATATATGTATATATGTTTATGTGTGTATATATATATATATATATACAGTATATTTTAATTTTCAAGTGATCCCAACATGTAGCCAGAGTTGAGAACTATTGAAAAGAAGGAAGATCAACAAAAAAAGCAATTAAAAGTGGGTTAGAAGTAAATTTCTGGAGTCTTCGATGAAGGATTTATTTACAAGAGCAATGAGAATTTATTCTGATGGATGGTACAGAAGAAAGGCTAGAACCCAGGCGGAGAAGGAATTGGATGAAAAACTATACTGGAAAAGACAAGATACTTTTATCTTACCTTCTAACACCTAAAATAGCTCCTTACATGTAGTAAAAGACAGTACGAATATTTCTGCACAAGTAATATTTGGTATATTCACAAAGCTTTTCTTAGTCTGGCATTAAGAGAATGAGTTTTGACTAGGCAAGCCCGAGGGAGGGAATGGAAAGGAGAGTTTGTAGCGGTGGGAGTGATGGAAAGAGCAGCTTAAAGTTACTGAGCTCCGGCTTGTGCTAGGTGCAGTACAAGGTGTTTGACTTGGATCAGCTCTTTCCTGTGAGCTGGTAGCTTGTGAAGCAGGAGGAAGCGGGAGGAAGGCAGGCTTTGGACATTACAGGGAAGCGTGAAGGCAGTCACTTCCTCAGGCACTGAGGGGAAAAGGCAGTGGGTGTAAGAGAATGGCAAGGATGTGTGCTGTCCTGTCCCAAAATGTGGAAAAGGCTGATTTGTTTGGGGAAGAGAAAAAACAGAATCATCAGTGAGCTACTGCCAGAGAGACGCTTGGAGAAGATTGGAGCTTATCAGGTGAGATTGAGTTTAGTGCTAGGTGTGTTGGATGAATAGAACTAGACTATGTTTTCAGCTTTTTTGGCCTTGTGTGCTCTGGGAAGACTGCCTGGTTTTCATTCTATAACTCTACATTTGACTTCATTTACCACACCGACCATTGTGGTATATGCTGTCCACCTGTCGTCCCTCATTGTCCCATTTCTGTACTAACCTATTTAAAAAAAAAATCATAGTCGGAGCCTTCTTGTCCTACTCAAACCTCCTTGAAACTGTTGGATGCTGAGACGTAAGTCTCGCCTGCTCTTCTCATGCATAATAACTGTACAATATCAGCTTCCAGATGCCCCCAAACTGGGGAGGTAGCTGGAACCTTCTCCCTGGTTCTGCATGACTGGTTATAACTGCTGTCCCCTGGGCTTTCTTGAAAAAGCAATAATTAAAGGGAATTTTTAATTTTAGAATCAGCCTAACAGTGTTAGAGAAAGTTCAGGAAACTGAAAAAAAAATACATTTACACATCAATTATTTAAACATCAAATTGAATAAAGTCGATATTTCTCAGAGGAAGGAAAAATATGATTCGGAGTGCTATATGGGGGGGCTCAAACTCTTTTAGTTATGTTCCAAAGATAGTATTTTTCACAGGTGTTATCTTAGGTTTTATTCTATTTTTTTAATGCCTTTCACATTGTATAATACAGTTGAAGAATTAATTATAAATCCTATCATCCTAATAATGTCACCCTTTCTATTCATTCCTTTTATGCAAAATCTGAAACCATTCACCTTTGTTATCCTTTTTGTAAAACTAGGGAGGCTCCAACAGGTAGTGTAGGCAAGGAGTCTTCTACCTATGGGCTCAGGTTTTTTTAATAGTACTTGTCTAATATTCTATCAGAATAAACATTGATTAATAAACCAAGAGCAAAACTTCCCATTAAAAAATAATTCTATATCTTTATAACTAAGTAACTGTATATCTATATATCTTTCCACTAAAAAAGAACTGTATGTCTGTGTTGGGATAAGCTGTTCCACTCTTTAACTGTATGCTTTTATGACCCTCCCTGGAGTGCTAGTTTATAAAGGTGAGGTGGATTAGCTAGTTTTCCAACACCAGAGGGCACCAAAATTCCTTCTGCAGGGAAACAAAAGCATTTCTTTCCATCAAAGAATTTCATATACGGGGGTGGAGTATGGAATGGTGTAAATTTTAGTCTCTTATCAGATTTTAACAGTAAGAGAATTTGTGCTTTTTGAGAAGGAGTTTACAAAATAATAGGCATGCTTCCCCTTGTTACCATGAGCTAAAAATCTGTCAGTGTTTTTACTACGTTCCTTTCCAGTGGCATTTATTATATGGGAATAAAACAGCTACACTGTGATGATATTTGGGATACCGTAATTTGAAGGAGCAATAAATATTGCATCTATTTTGGTTTAAGGTTCAAGTGACATGTATAGTTTTCTGGAAACTGGCCTGTCCCCTAAGTTCAGGATAAAACCAGTGGCAGATGTGTTTCAGTGTGGGATGGGTGCTGGCAGAGGCGAGTGAAATGATATCAATTTATAGATCACAATGAACCGTTTACACTTTGATGTTTAGCAGAGTTTTGTTAACTCCCATCTGATAAACCATCCTTCCCCTATTCTTTTTTATTTTTTAAAGATTTTATTTATCTATTTATCAGAGAGCGCACAAGCAGGCAGAGTAGCAGGCAGGGACAGAGAGAGAAACAGGCTCCCCGCTGAGCAAGGAGCCTGACATGGGACTTGATTCTAGGACCCTAGGATTATGACCCGAGCCAAAGGCAGCAGCTTAACCAACTGAGCCACTCAGACGTCCCCATCCTTCCCCTGTTCTTGAATAAAAGAATATTCAGAATAACGCCATACCAGCCAATGAGTTCTTTTCAGTAATTGTATTTTTTTTTCCAGTTGAACATTTCAAGACATTTTTATGGTGTAAGGGGAATTATTTATAGTTGTTCCATCTTTCTTTTTCCCTTTTATCTCGAGGCACAACAGTTGATCATCTGCCCATGCTGTCTAATTACTAGCAAATACAAATGAGGCAGCTTCTATCAAGCAGCAGCATAATCCTGTAGGAAAAATCCTAAGCATGTATTTTAAGGAAATTAGAGTACTAGCTCTCTCTGTGTACTTTGGTGGTATATTCATTTCCTAATGTTACTATAACCAGTTTCCCCACATTTAGTTACTTATAACAACACAAATTTATTATAGCGCTGGTGATCAAAAGTCTGAAATGAGTCTCACTGGGCTAAAATGAGAAGTGTTGGCAGAGTTGCATTACTTTCTGGAAGCTCAAGGAGAGCAACCATTTTATTTGTTCGCCTTTTCTAGCTTCAGAGTCCACATTTTTTGGCTCATGCTTACCTTCCATCTTCAAAGCAAAAAACAGCTGGTTGAGTCTTTCTTATGATGCCATCTCTTTGGTTCTGACTCTTCTTTTGTCCTTTTTCCATGTAATGACTCGTAATTATGTTGGGCCTTCCTAATTAATCCAGGCTAATCTCCTTATTTTCAGGTCATCTGATTAGCAAATCTAATTCCATCTAAAGTCTTCTTTTTGACCTTTTTGACCTACCCACAGAATCCAGGAATTTGGATGTTGGCATCTTTGGTAGGAGGAGATTATTCTGCATAAACCACATACAGTTTTAGTGAAATTTATGAGTTAAGCCAATCTTGAGAGAAAGAAATAGCTATCATAGATCTTGAAAGCTCAGGGGAAAAATGAGAGTTTTCTCTGACCTTCCTTGGAATTTTCCATTTTTGTAGTTTTCTTGGGTTTTTCTGAAAATAAATATGTGTTCCAGAGGCATAATTAATTAATCCTGTATTGGACATTAGCATCATAATTTGACAGAAGTAATTCTATTAGTCCTTCAGGTCTTACCTAAGTAGGTTAAAGGGCAATTAAGTTTGGATGGAGGAGCTGATTCAGAAAAAATAAGAGGCATAAGGCATTTTTACAAAGGTTTAGTGGGCTCTGGACAGAGACAACAGCTTGAGAGCAAGGGCTGTTGGATAAAAGGTAAGGTACTGAAGGTAGTATTGGTCTAACTTACAGCATAGCCTGGAACCAGGACTCTGGGTAAAAGGGATGCTGAACAATAAACCACACCTTCTTGGCACATAAATAACTCCCAAGTAGCACAAGACTATACCAAGACTGACTGCTAGGTCCGTTTTAGTACATAGAAATCCTAGTCAGAGACCACAGGTGTATTGGTGATAAAAAGGATAGCTTTCATTTAGGATGTCCATGTTAGTTTTTAGTACTTAGTGACATCCTAGGTACCCTAAAAGACCAGTCTTAATGTTATTTTTTATAATACTTTGAAACAACTAAGTGCTATATGAAAGAAAGACTGTATGACTTCTTCTCTGATGGTATAAACTAAATGGGAAAGAGTTGCCACAAACTTGCTTAGTTAAGTGAGTTCTTTTCAGTTAACTCAGTAGTTATCTAAGTCTCTAATCATTATGCTAGATCTAGAAGCTAGAACTTTGAGTTAGCCTTTAAACTAATTAGTAGTAGGTTGGCAGAATAGTGTATGTTGTGATAGGATCAAGAGTCCCTGCTTATCCAGAACTGAATTGCTGAATTCCACGCTTTTAGCAGGTTCTGAAGCATTCTTTGGCAGTCCCTAACTTGCATGCATTGCGATCATGTGATCTATATTACATGAATGGGTTTACTCCTGGGGTTAAGCCTAAAGAGGAAAGAAAAAAGAATGCCCCAGCTCATCCAAGAGAATGGATAGCCTTTGCAGCCACAATAGGTAGGTGTAAACCAAAGGAGAGTGCTCATTTCAGCACACATGAAATGATAGGAACTAATTCCTTTATTTTATTTTTTTTAAGATTTTATTTATTTATTTTGAGATCACAAGTAGGCAGAGAGGCAGGCAGAGAGAGAGAGGAAGCAGGCTTCCCGCTGAGCAGAGAGCCCAATGCGGGGCTCGATCCCAGGACCCTGGGATCAGGACCTGAGCCACCCAGGCACCCCCAATTCTTTTATTTTAAAGTGACTAGTTTCAGTGTTAGGATATTTTGCTTTTTAAAAACACTTAGATTTTATCAAAGTTCGGGGCTGCATACTTGAGAACAAAACAATCTTTGTACACAATGTTTGACTGGCACCTGGTAGGTGATTGTTGTTATACCAAATGCCAAAAGTTTCTTTCCCACAAGGCAGTAATAAATACTGAGGATATGATGGCTTCCTTTTCACAAGGTTTCCAAAGCATGAAAGTTTCTATTTTTAGCTTTCTGATACAACCTGATCTCAGTAACATGTTTAGGGAAGAGAGGGAGATTTTTAATCTCTCCAGATAAATTTTCTTGATGCCTCAAGAATTACACGGTATGGTGGTTGTCAAATCCTCGGCTCTGGACCGGCTGCATCAGGATCACTAGGGGAGCTTTTTACAATCCCTCAGCGATTCTAGTGCCCTAAGTCTGGGACAGGCCCTAGACAGTTTTTTTAAAGCACCCTAGTTAATTCCAGTACACAGACTTGCTAACTCTTAAATGCTTGTTCTAACGTTGACTGAAGTTGAAGTTTAAACATCTCTCCTTGATGTTACTAGACTACATCTATCAAAAGTCATAAGATCAATATTAATGAAAACAAGTGAACAAACCTTCTTAAATGGTATATCACACAGAATTGATTTCAAGTTGGTAACATGCTTCAGAATCACACAATGGTAATGATAATGATAAACAACAACAATAACAACAGTGAACACTGACATAGCGCTTACTCTGTACCAGGTACTCTTACATTCCCTTTCAATATATTCTTTACTTAATCTTCATGGCAACCCCATGAGATAGTTACTGTATTGTTGCTGTTTTACCAGTAAAGGTTAGGGATCTTGTTCAGGGTGACCCACCTAATGGTGGGTATCCACCACCCAGCTAAGTGGTAGAACTAGTGGTAGAACTAAGTGGATCAAACCCAGGTCTTAGGGCTTAGGAATCTGTGTTCTTAATCACTGTGCGCTATCCACTGCTTTCCATCTTATCTCATGATTCTGTTAGGCCTTGGAGCTTCATGCGTATAATGGGAAGTAATGTAGTAATGTGGTTCAAACTGTGGGCTTGTGGGCAGACTCTGTACAACACTGGCTAGGTAATCACTTACATGGATTACTTACCCTCTCTGGGCCTTGATTTCCTCATTCAAAAAATAAACTTTAAAATATATTCTTCGTAAGGCATGCATAAGACTAAGTTAGGAAATGTTTGCACTGTGTCCAGCACATGCATTTTACATAAGGAGCACCCAATAATTGGTAGCTTTACTATTTTACTATTTACTATTTTAGTAATACTTTTACTATTTTACTATTTACTATTATTACCATTATTTTAAGTTTTGAGGTATCAAGCAGTCAAGAAGTCCAAGAAGCAAAATATTTTGTCTAACATGACTGTCTGGAATTGATTGGGTGGTTAGATCTTAGCAGTTTCAGCAGTATATAGATCATCTAGCAAAGAGACACAAAAAGTCTATAGTTTTCTGTGCAGAAAAATCTAGGCCAGTTTAAAGCATCAATATTTTTAAAGGCTCTTGATGGTGTGTCATGAAAGCTAAAACGAAAGATCTAAGCACCAGGGCACAGGTGGTTTATTCCTAGGGACTCTGCTTCAGGGGGCATGGAAAAGGCGTGGGGGAATTCTTTGGGGTACCAGTATTATGTCTTCTAAGAAGATTATAGTAATCAGTGATTGAGGACTCCCAAGGAGCAGATGATGTAACTTAGAAATACAGCCTTTGGGCATTTCTTGGTGTCCTTGGTGATAAACTGCCTACTTTTCCTTTACATGAAGTTGTCTTGATCTTGAGCAGTAAGGAAGAAAAAAAAAGCTGCCAGGACTTGATATCTTATTTAAAAGTTACTTTTCTGAATTCTAGTGAGTCTGAAGAGGCACGCACAGCCTCATCACACCGCTACCTGTGGAAAGATTTAGGATTTCCCTTTCCCTTAGGATTTCCCTTTGCTTTTTCCACATACCTTCTGTATCTGCTTCTTTCTCTTGTTACTCCCAAGACTACTGTTTATTACAGCAATAGATAAGATTCTTCACATCTGAACTATTTCAGTGGCCTCCCAGCAATCCTCTTTTTCCAATATCTTTTTTATTTTGTTTTTGGCTCCACATTTTTTCCTTTTACGTCTTCCCAAACCTCTTTGACTACAATTGCCTACAGGATAACTAACTATCTAGGATGCCATGTCATGTCTTTGCAGGCCTACGGTCAGTTGTATCCCAGACTTTCTGTTCCAGCCAGATTGGACTGCTTACTGTATCTGAAATGTTTCACCTCTTAGCTTAATTATTCTGTGGTTTTACTTACATGAATTGTCATCCTGGAACCAGAGCATCCTTTTGAAATGCTGATCATCTCTTAAGACACAGTTAAAAGAAGATTTTTTTTTCTCAGAGTCTTTCATACTTACTTAGTCTATGGAATCTGAAAAATAATCTGAGGGTTTGGAAGGGGCGGGGGGTGGGAGGTTGGGGTAGCAGGTGGTGGGTATTATAGAGGGCACGGATTGCATGGAGCACTGTGTGTGGTGCAAAAATAATGAATACTGTTATGCTGAAAATAAAAAATAAATTAAAAAAAAATTCTAAGTAGGACAAAGCTTACCGCACAATAAACAATTCCGTTCTTACAAAAAAAAAAAAAAGAAAAAGAAAAGAAATGATTGTGCCTATAGCTCTAACTCCCCAAATTTGTCTTATTACCTCTACTATGTGGCATATTCCTTAAAGTCACTGAAAAATTAACCAAACCAGCGTTCTTTGGATCTTCCTTGGATAACAACTAAGACATGCTTTTTATATAGACACTCAGTGACTAATTATTGTATATAGGCACTCAATAAGTAATTGTTAAATGAAGTGAATTTTTGCAAAAGCAATATACTGAAAACTGGACATTTGGGGTAATTTATAGTATAAATATTATATACTTTGGGTTAGGTGATTTTTAAAAAGTTTTGAGACTTAAAAGCTTTCTCCTATACAAAGTGAGAAATTGACAATTTTTAAATGTTGAATGTACATGAAATGATATAAAATTATTTTTAGGGGCACCTCAGTGGTTTAGTCAGTTAAGCATCTACCTTCAGCTCAGGCCATGATCCCAGGGTTCTGGGATTGAGCCCTGTGTTGGGCTTCTTGTTCAGTGGGTGAACCTGCTTCTCCCTACTCCTCCCCCTGCTTGGGCTCTCTCTTTTGCACTCTGTCAAAAAATGAATAAAATCTTAAAAATAAATAAATAAATAGGGGCGCCTGGGTGGCTCAGTGGGTTAAGCCGCTGCCTTTGGCTCAGGTAATGATCTCAGGGTCCTGGGATCGAGCCCCACATCGGGCTCTCTGCTTGCAGGAGCCTGCTTCCTCCTCTCTCTCTCTGCCTGCCTCTCTGCCTACTTGTGATCTCTCTCTGTCAAATAAATAAATAAAATCTTTTAAAAATAATAATAAATAAATAAATATTTTTACAGAAGATTTTTCTCTGGTATAAAAGGTCTTTACTTGGGGCACCTGGATGGCTCATTTGGTTGAGCGACTGATTCCTGATTTTGGCTCAGGTCATGATTCGGGGTTGTGGGATTGAGCCTTGGAGCAGGTGCTGTACTCAGTGTGGAGTCTGCTAGAGAATCTCACTTTCCCTTTGGCCCTCCCCTGTCTCATGCTCTCTCTCTCTCTCTCTCAAATAAATAAATCTTAAAAAAAAAAAAGTCTTTGCTTATTTTTTTTTTTAAGATTTTATTTATTTATTTGACAGATAGAGACCAGAAGTGGGCAGAGAGGCAGGCAGGGAGAGAGAGAGGGGGAAACAGGCTCCTGCAAGCAGAGAGCCCGATGCGGGGCTGGATCCCAGGACCCCGAGATCATGACCTGAGCTGAAGGCAGAGGCTTCAACCCACTGAGCCACCCAGGCGCCCCCTTTGCTTACATTTTGATCTTATATTTCAAGTTCTAACCTAAATATATGTTACTGAATTATTAACAAAACGAAAGACTGTCTGCAAAACGGTCTTCTGGGTTTTTTTTTCCTTCTCTTTTTAAAATATACAAGCAGGTATTTACAGCACATAAGTATTACTTTTGGCAAAGTAGAACAGAACGTATTATTTTGTCTTTAATATTTATTATGTCCATTAGGACTACTATATTAGTTATCTCTTGCTATAAATACTCCCTCAAATTTTACTGGCTTAAAATAACATCTACATTATTTGTTTCTAAATCTTTTGGCTAGCAGTTTGGGCTAGGATCAGCTGGTTACTACTCTCCCACATCATTTGGCACTTCACTTGGCCTAAAAGGTCCATGATGACCTAATTCACTCATAGAGAGGTTGATGGTGTTTGAGTTTTTTCTCTTTGTCCGTGTGATCTTTCATCCTTAAGAATTTTCATAAGGCAACATTGCCTTCTAAAATGGATAGAGTAGAAGCTGTATACACTTGAAATCTAGTCTTGGACATCATAGAACATGACATTTACTATATATCATTGGTCAAAGTAGATCATGAGGATAGACCAGATTCATAGGTGGAGAAACAGATTCTTCCTCTTGGTGAGAGGAACAAAAAAAGTCACATTGAGAAGGAGCATGAATACAGCCATAGAAGGAGTTATTACGACCATTTTGCAATCTGTATTACAAGTGCTGTATACTTCAGAATGTTAAGAATTAATCCTCATTTGTCTTTGATTGATCCAGAAAACCCCATGGAAAACTTGTTGTAGCCAAGGTATTTACCCCCAGTAACTTTTCCCTTTAACTTAAATGGACTTTTCTGGGGAGATTTTTTTTTTTTTTTTAAGATTATTTATTTATTTATTTATTTGACACAGAGAGAGAATACAAGCAGGGGGAGGAGGAGAGAGAAAAGCAGGTTCCCACTAAACAGGGAGCCTGCTGCAGGGCTGGATCCCAGGACCCTGGGATCATGACCTAATCCAAAGGCAGATGCTTAAATAACTGAGCCACCCAGGTGCCCCTCTGGGGAGATTTAAATAATACCATATTTTCAACTCCCCTCCCTAGGAGTCCTATTAAATTTATCGGGAGTTGTCCTAGTCATTAAAATATTTAAAAAGCTTTCTGTGTTATTTTAGTGACGTACAGCCAGGATTTTGAACCACCATCTTACTGTTCACTGAATACTGTTCATTATCTCGTTTCTTTTTTAAGTGAGCAGTGTTTGTGCTAGTAGATCAGAAATTAGGTGAAACAACTGATAAAGAGCAATTTGTTACCTTATTGATTTTTAAATTATGCCTCTAGTTTAAAGCAATGTGAAGTAGTAAAATAGGAAATCAAACAGCCAACATATGATTTCTTAAGGAAACTGGAAGTGAAAAACATTTAAAAAATCAATGCCATGAGAAAATAATCATAATTACCATTAAGAAGCATTATAGTTATAAATGGCACAGAGGGTCAAGTTTTGCTTATGGGTTCTTGTGTACACTCTCCATGAACTGATAACAAGATTGCGTGCAAGCCTCTGAAAAGAGACTAGATCTTCTCTCTCATCCAATGTATATTGGGTGATACTCACCAAATTCTGTGAAGGAAAACTAATAGAATTGGGAGCTGGAAGAAAACAGTTCAGGAGCCCTAGTGAAGAGTGCAGTCACAGATGTTAGAACTGAAAAGACCCCCTGAAATTATGTTGTCTACCACCCCACCTGTCTTGTTCTCATTCACTGCCACTAGAATTGAGGCTGACTCCCCTGAATAATCTCCTTGCATTAAAAATGAATACGCTCAGCCTTTGCAGAAAACATGTCATTCTTTGTGGCTTGTATTGAGGGGGACAGAATAGCATACGGGAAAGACAGTCAGAAGAACTAACAGATTGAGGTTTGAATCCTGGCTCCACTGACAATTTAGCAGTGAGGTCTTGTACAGGCCATGAACTTGTGTACCTGAGCCTTAATTTCTCCTACATGTTTAGAGCCTCATTCACAGAAAATAAGAATTTGACGGATAGATACTATTTACATGTCTCTTCTTCCCCATTTGTTATTCAATTAGTAAGGAATTTAAAGATTAATAGCATGGTCAGTGGCAATACTTTATTAAGCTTTCTAACTTTATGGTCTTATATGTCTAGGTTTTCTAAATAGCAATAATCCTTTGTCATTTTACCGTAATACTCAGAGTATTTTTGTTGGAGTCATTCCTTTAAAATGTTATGCCAGGGGCACCTGAGTGGCTCCAGTCATTAAGCATCTGCCTCAGGCTCAGGTAGTGATCTCAGGGCCCTGGGATCCAGTCCCACACTGGGCTCCTTGCTCAGTAGAGAGTCTGCTTCTCCTTCTCCATTTGCCTGATGCTCCCCCTGCTTGTACTCTCTCTCTGTCAAATAAGTAAATAAAATCTTTTTAAAAAAGATTTGTTCATATATACATTTGTCACAGGTAGCCACACTGAGCTAGGTTTATGCACTTACTTTGTAAAAGATACCTATTGTTATAGGGACTGAATCCATGTACAATTCTGAAGTTTTCTAAGACAGACAACCCCAGCGTTGAATTTCTTGCCACTTTTCATGGATTTTCTATCTAAATTTATAGCATCATTTAACCAGTTGCCAAAGCTAGAAATTTGGGAATTATTCATGATTCCATTTCCTTTGTTACCCACATATTATTTGTTATCCCACTTGTAATTGGTTATTAAAATTAATACCTCCTGCCTTTAAACTATCTCTTTTCTTCTGCTCCCATTATGTGAGGCTCTGTTTTCAAGCCCTTAATATCTTCATGAATTACAGCTAAAACGTACCTGGCTACAACAGTTTCTTACCTAAAAATCCATGGTCCTTGTTTCTGAAATTAGGACCCACACTCATTCAGTTTGCTCCCATCCCACAATTCTTTTTTTCTTCCTCCTCATCCCCCTCATCCTTCAACCCTCATTTTTTAATTTTTTTTAAGGATTTTATTTATTTATTTGATGAGAACGATCATAAGTAGGCAGAGAGGCAGGCAGAGAGAGAGGAGGAGGTAGGCTCCCTGCCAAGCAGAGAGCCGGATGCAGGACTTGATCCCAGGACCCTGAGATCATGACCTGAGCTGAAGGCAGAGGCTTAGCCCACTAAGCCACCCAGGCGCCCAGCAACCCTCATTTAAATGTTAATCTTTGGTCAGTTTACCCTAGCACATTTAGCTGCTTCCCAGTCTCCTAGGCTCTTTATAAGCCCCCGCTTATAACAGGGAGCAGCCTGTAAGGTTCTGTGTATGCTCAGACTAGACTGTGAGCCTCTAATGGGCAGGGTCTCTGTATCTTTCCTCCTGATGCTTTGTAGGTTCAGCCAAGGTAGGCAGTTACTAACTGTTGGGTGAATATGATAGAAGGTGTTTTCTAATTTCCTCCTTCTCTTCCTTCATAACTGAATTGAATAGTTTGTCAAAGATCACTCACGAGTCTTAAATGTTCATATAATGAAAGATAAAATAACTGAGAACAAGTATAGCTGAGTGTATGCATGTTGGTGTGGGAGGGAGAGCTTTTTTATATGGAATATTTACTCTTAGTTTTCTTATATAAAAAAATCCCACATTCTTTATTTGAAAACCAGTATTAAGACTTAGGATGGTACTGTACTTGTACTAATGGTAATAATTTTGCTTTTGACTACATTCAAACCCCTAAATCCTGAAACTACTGATTATTAGCTGTGTGATTAAGCAAAGAGTATGGGGCACTTTACATACATTGTTTCTAATTTGTACAGTAACCATATCACATAGGAATTCTTATTTTATAAAACGGGTGAACTATTTTAATCTAAGTCAGGTAGCAAGTATGTGGTAGTGTTGAGATACAAAAGAACCATTGTTAATGTTTTAAAAGAAACATTAGGAAGAAATTTAAAAGAAACACAGGAAGGTGTTGTATAATTTAACAATGTGTTGCAGTTGAATAATACTTTAATTATGACATATTAAAAATATTGTTACTGTGCTCGCTTCGGCAGCACATATACTAAAAATATTGTTATTGACATAATCTATAAATGAGCAGTTAACTTAGTTCCTAAATACTTCTCTATAAGAGTAGATTCTTATCTATAAATTCATGATCTTTTTTTAATCCAGCCACCATTCCTACCCCCTGCCCTACACGTGCACATAGATTGGCACTTAACAATGCTGTTAGTTCTGGTGGGCCTCATTTGGCGGGGATCTGTCTTGTATCTACTAACTGCTAGAATGTGTCTTCTTTTGAGTCACTTGTATTTGGAGTAAAAAAAAAAAAAAAGCATATGTATTACAAGTTTTTACAGGTATTTTACATCTGTGTTTCTTTTTTTGTGTATCAGCATGTGTATGTAAGAGTTTCTGACTGTTCACATGTTTCTGATGTTCTGACTTGATAAAGTATTTATTTTTTAGGTCATTTGCGTATTACACAAATAATAATTCACTCATCTCATCAAAAATTTTATTCTTACTGCTAAAGAAGCAAAGCATACTGAAGAACAAGTACCCTTCCAAATTCTCCTTTTAAATAAAACTTCTTTTCTCATATTTTGAGGGTTTATTAATATATATGCTCTTATTAGGTTTGTTTATATGTTTTATAGTTTTCTTAGGAATGAGTTGATTCTTCCTGGAAAATAGCTAAGACTCTGTTCAAAATACCAAGGTGACTTTGGATGTGAAAGGTAATATTTGAATGACTAAATGAAGTGAGCTTTTTGTTGTTGTTAAACTGGCAATCAGTGCTCCTACTTATTAAAATAAAAATATTCAGTGATGTATAAAACTAAGACTATCTCAGGAAGGTGAAGTCTGCTTAAAAATTAAGTGTTCAGAAATAAAAACTTGAAAGAACTCTTAAGGGGCAGTTAATCTTTACCAAAAAAAAAAAAGAAAGAAAGAAAGAAACGAAATATAAATACATGTATGTGTGCATATCTGTGTAAACATAGTTTTTATGCAAATAGCAAATAGTATTTTCCATGAATTGTTTACCAGGTACCATTACTATAGCATAAAATTCAACCTACTATCAATCATTCACATTTATAAAGAAAATCAATTTCATTGAAGCTTTTAAAGTAGAGCTTTAGGGGCACCTGGGTGGCTCAGTCATTAATCATCTGCCTTCAGCTCTGGCCATGATCCCAGGGCCCTAGGATCAAGCCCAGCATGGGGCTCCCAGCTTAGCAGCCTCTGCCCCTCCATCCCAACAGTGCTGTCCCTCACTCTCTCTCTGTCAAATAAACAAAATCTTCTTTAAAATTTAAAAAAATAAAGTAGAGCTTTATTCTTCACTGCAACTACATTAATTATAATATTTGAAACAGTTGCAGATCTTTCAGTAGTTCCTAGAGAACCAAAATTAATAAATACCCATATCCTTTACACTGGTGGAATTTGACAGAATAATATCAGAGCATACCTGAAGAAAAGTACATCCAATGAGTAGATTGGCATAGCTGGGATAGTAGCATTATACCCTAGACAACAGCATAGCAGAATCCATGTGAAGTGGCAGGTTATCTAGACAGTCTCTTCAACAGGCGAGGCTGGGTTAAGGCCAGCAGTAAGCCAAGCTGGTGTGTGGTCACTAATGAAAATGGTCCAGAAAAAAATTTAAAAGGAGGCAAGGGTGGAACTTGGTAGGGAAAGCTGGGTTGCTTGGGGGTCTGGTTGCACAGGAGACCTACAGAAAAGACTCAGCTTTCAGCCCTAGGGTCCCCTTTCCCAAGAAGATTGAAGAGAAGAAGGCAACATCTAATATGCCAAAGGAGTGTGGTAGGGATCCTGGCAGATGGCAGTGGGAAGGAAATGGGTCATGGCCCCAGTTAGAATTTGAAGTATGTGTAAGAGCCCAGCCTGTTGATTAAAGTGATTTTTTTATTGCAGTCATAAAATAGTATTGCTCTTAGCTCAGGGCTTGGAGGTATTCTTATACTCTGCATGCATAAAAATGACTAAAATTAAAGGAAGAATTTTTTTTTTTTTAACTGGAGGGTACATGGTCACTGTCAGAATTGTTTTTCAGGGCTCTCTATACTATTTTGACATGCTGAATTCATTTCTTGACTCCTGAATGGGTCAAAACTCACAGTTTGAAAAACACTGCTTTGAAGGTTGTTGATGGATAGTGACTGTACCTCTTCATCTTGGAGCCTGCATCTCCTGCTCAGACTGAGTCAGTCAGTTTGTGAGTGTTGAGAGCCATCTGATTGGGCTGCTGCTCTTGTTGCTTTTCCTCAGCATTGCACAGCAACATTTCTTAGCAGAATCATCTCAGAAAAAAGAAGAAAAGAAATAAGCAGTTGAATTGAGGAATTCAGTTCAACAGACATGTGTCAGGCACTATACTAGGCACTGAGGAATAAATGAAGCATGACCTTTTCATGGAGAACCTAGGTTACTGAAGGGAGAAAAATGGAAATAAAATGATAGGTATTTTATCAGATATACTGGGGGTACAAAGGAGGAAGTTATCAGTTCTACCCGAGAAAGACAAAGTATTTCACAAGAGACGTGGTGCTTGAGCTGTCCAGTATAATGAGTAGATATTTAGTTACCTTAAAAGAGGAAAGGTTTTTTGCTGGTTATTCAGGTTGGTAAAGAGCAATCTAGGCAGTAAGAGTAACGTAAAGAAAATTACAGAGACATGAATTAACCTGGTTCTGTCTTTGAACCTTATATAGTTCAGTATGACTAGACAAAAGACTGATCAGCTTGTGGCGGGGCTGGAGGGGATTTGGTGACAGATTCCCAGGCAATGCTGAGGAGACCTTTGAGAATTAGGAGGCACTGACAGCAGTTTACATTTTAGTGAGATTACTCTTGGGGGTTCATTGTGGAGACTGAGGCAAGCTGTCTGGAAATTAGGAGATCAGAAGGAAGACTATCAAATAATCTGGAGAGGGCTTTAAATAGATGACATCTGTAGGTATGAGGAGAAACAGAAAAGAAGTGGCAGAGGAAAAAAGCCAAGGTAGAATTTAAAAAATGTCCTCCTAAAGACTCATATTTCAAACTTAAATTATGCAAAAGGGATACTAATTGAGTATAGGAGAACTGAAAACTGATCATCCTTAACAATCCATTCAAGTACCATATTACCCAGAGTATTGTCTTAGCCACAGATTATTATAATTTTTTCTGAGTTTTTATAGTAATCTGTTTAGGTCTTCTGATTATTTCCTAGAAAGATTTGAGGCATACAAAAGATTATATTTTTTAAAAGATTTTATTTATCAACTTGAGAGAGAGCACGAGTAAGGAGAGAGGCCGAGGGAGAAAGATTATATTTTTAAATAAGGAAATATGGAGAAGGATAAGCCCAAATAAAGAAGATGAAACTGGGAGTGAAGTTAGCACAGAAGATCAACACAGCCAGGACAAAGAGGGAAAAGACTAGGTACATAATACATAGTGCCCATGAAGTAAAAACCATTGGGGAAATGAGTATTTTTGGTATTGCTGAAAAGTCATCTCCATTAAGCTCCTCACAAAGAGGATATTTGAAGTGCTGACCCATGTTCTTGGTAGCTTTCCTTGTAGTAAGTAGAAAAATAAATTTGGGAGAGATGTTTTATGATGAGCCTTAATGTAAGTCGATGCTAGATCTACAAAGAACCAAGGTGCCATCAACACATATAGCTCTCGTCCATTCATCCACGTAGTGTTTAAGTTCCTATGTTATATCAGCCTGAGTGCTAAACCCTGGGAATCCAAGAGAGTGCAGAACAACCCTTTTCCCTGCCCTTGATGGAGCTCACAGTCTATTAGCGAAGATAGTAAACCAGTAAATACTGTATGACATGAAAAATGTTATAATGAAGGAGCCATAGTTTGCCTGTTTTGTTTTTTTTTTAATAAATTATTGGTATTTATTTATTTATTTATTTGGCAGAGAGAGATCACAAGTAGGCAGAGAGACAGGCAGAGAGAGAGAGAGAGAGAGAAAGCAGGTTCCCTGCTGAGCAGAGAGCCCGATGTGGGACTTGATCCCAGGACCCTGAGATCATGACCTGAGTGGAAGGTAGAGGCTTAACCCACTGAGCCACCCAGGTGCAGAGTTTGCTTGTTTATATATAGTGGTGAAGTTTAGGGGTCCCAAACAGAGACCTCGAGGAAATGATGTCACCCTGAAGGAGGCGGTGTTAACGAGTGGAGAAAAAAAAAAGTGTTGCAAGCAGAGAGTGGCAGGGAGTGTAAGAATATACTCTCTTGCTGATATTATAGACACCAATTAAACACAAAACTATATGGGCTTTCATAGTCAGCTACCTGGAGGTAGGTAGTTTAGTTTAGTTTAGTTTAAAACATGAATAATGTAACATTTGATCAAGTAATCTCATCTTTTAAGGTACCTGTCATTGTCTTAATTTCTTCTCAGAATATGTTCCAACATGTCCTTATTTTATAAAAGTGGAATTTAAAGCTGTCCTGATGTCAAAATGGTGTGCCTTATTTTCCATGTGCTCTAATGACCATAACTGCTTACAGGACGTATCTAGATAGGCAGACATATCCAGATGACAATTTCCCAGGAACAGGGAACACGAAATATCATAGATGGTACTAGTTGTAAAGTATTTACCTCATTTTTCTACCTTGATTTACTGTTACTGTGTTTCTCCTTGATGGCATTTCATCCTCCCATTCTTCCTTTTCTTATGCTAGTTTATGCTTAAATTTCCTACTAAGGTGCTTTACATATTTTTCTGTCTTGGACTCTTTCTCCCTATATCCATATAATAACTATCAATTCTTATATATATTTCGTTATAACTAGATTTACATAAACTGTTATCTAGTTTTTATTACAACATAGCAAAAATATGGGCTTATTTTTAAAAAAGAGAAAATAAAAAGATATAGAAATCAACAGTAATAACTGCTATCAACATGTGTTTTTAACTTTTTATTTTAATGCCAACTAATTAAATTCAGGTGTACAATATAGTGATTCAACACTTCCATACGTCACCCTGTGCTCATCACAAGAGCATTCCTTAATCCCCATCTCCTGTTTCATCCATGCCCACCCACCTCCCCTCTGTTAACCATCAGAGTGTTCTCTGTTTCTTGGTTTGCCCATTTCTTTTTTTCCTTCCATTTGCTCATTTCTTTTGTTTTTTAAATTCCATAGGAGTGAAATCATAGGTGTTTGTCTCTACCTTATTTCACTTAGCATTACACTCTATAGCTCTATCCATGACGTTGCAAATAGCAAGCAAGATTTTAATCTGCTTTTTATGGTTGAATAATATTCTACTGTATGTATATACCAAATCTTTT
This sequence comes from Mustela nigripes, assembly GCF_022355385.1. Lineage (NCBI taxonomy): Eukaryota > Metazoa > Chordata > Mammalia > Carnivora > Mustelidae > Mustela > Mustela nigripes. Next base: position 92,371,206 of record NC_081568.1, read on the forward strand.
TTTCCCCTCAGATCTAGGATTAGGGTTTGTTTTAGGACTAGAATAAAGTTTAGGGTTAGGGCCAGGGTGAGGCATGTGCCTATCCTGTAGTTCAGGGACATCTCCAGAGGGATAAGTTTAGGGTTAGGGCTAGGGGTTCGTGGTAAGTCGTTAGGGTGAGTGTTTGTGTTAGGATTAGCTTTAGAGCTAGCATTAGGGTAAAGGTATGTGCCTAGTATCCTACTGCTATTAATGTATGTATAGATTTCCTATAATTCCATCTTCTTATACATTTTCTGTCACTTCTTTGTACAAAATGAAAGTCAATTTGTATGTTATTTTCAAAACTGCTTTTCTTTTGGTAATCTTATGAGATCTTTCCATGTTAGTACATATACCTCTATAATGTTTAAATAACCAAATAATATTAAAATGAATTATCAGAACATATGAAAATATATTTAATTGTTGGACAGTTTTGGGACATGTTTAGATGACATACCTCAAGTTACTTGTGTTTATCCAGGATTATTTCCTTAGAGTAAATTCTAGAATTAAAATGATTCATCAAAAATACAGTTTTAAAGTGTTGATACTTATCACCGAATTACCTTGCAGAAAGACTGTCATATGCTGTCTAACTATATGTGTCTTTATAGAATGTGAACTATTAAAACATTTTAAGTCTTCCCAGTTGGTAAAACATCACCATTTTGAGATAATATTAGAAAGTAAAGCTAAATAGGGTTAAATGATCGCAAAACATTAAAATGGCATTACAGAAATCAGAATTTTTGGAAGTGTAAAATATGTGTGGCAGAGGCTTATTTATACAATGCCTATCCTATAAATGGTATTTCTAATTTTGTAATATTCTGCATTTACTCTCCATTTGCATATGAAACAACTGGAATACAAAGAGACTCAAAATGTGCCTAATGTCCTACAATTGCTATATGGCAATGCTGTGATTCCAAACCAAATGTGTCCAATTTCAAGGTCTCTGTCTCTTCAACAGAACAATGCAGAGTAACTGCCTGGCAGGTTGTTGACGTGATTAAATGATACATGCGCTATGCATTAGCAGCCTTCATTAGCTACCATTGAAGAAGAGAGCAAAGTAAGAAATTGAGTAAGCCCCTAACAGTTGAGAGAGGTATAGAATGCTGGGAATTTGAAAGGCAAGTGTTACCAGCTTGCTTTTATTTTGCCTCTTTTACCTGCCATCTCCCAAGTAACACCAAACAGTGTAAATTACTCTCACAACCTTGGCGTCTGGACACATTGTTTCTGAATTTTACCCTTGCCAATGACTTTGAAGACTTTGAAAACACACTGAACCCAGTTCACTAGACCCAGAGGGGAGAATTCACAGATCTCTTTCAGGTGATTTGCACAAAAATAAGAATATATGACAGAATCCCAGAAGTAACAAAAGCAGTCCTTGTGCAACTGGTACTGTATGCTTTATGTCTACCTTAATATTACCTGTGTGTTACATAAACAGCCATCATGATGATGGTAATGGTTAGATAGCCTGGGCCCTTTTATGCCAGGTCCTGCTCTGACTTTTTATAGGGACTGCCATTTAAATGGATTTGCCTTTAGGTCTGTTGGTAATAGATATTGTGGAAATATTGTGGGAACTACAGTGGATAGGGGGCTGGCTGTTTGTTTGTTAAAGGTCAGCATCTGGCCCCAGCAGACTGGGGCTGTATTTTGTTTGCGCATCCTAGTTTTCCTAACGATTCGTTATTGAGCAACTATCTGTTTACCTAAATATTTTAAGCTCCTGATGGTTCCATATGCTTGTTACATTTGAAGTACATTAATCTACTCATGCTTTAATTTGTGTCTTTCATTTTAAAGAATGACCTCTAGTTCTTGTTTTTAGTGGTCAGAATGAGATAGTGATAATAAGCATGGGCTCTGGACTCTGACTATGGGCTTTGATCTTAGTCCATCATCTATTATATAACTAACTTTAAATATATTTAAAATCCCTGTGCCTTACTTTCTTTGCTAAAATGGCTGTGAGGGTTTATGCCTAATAAATGCTAGGTACTTAGGGCAGACTAAAACACTTAACAAGAAACACTTAATAAAGGTTATCTATAATAGCAATAATAGATAACCAATATAATATAATCAATATGACAATAATGGAGAATCAATAATAATCCTTAAATGAAAAGTGGCTCTCAATATTATTTCTCTAAGGTTTGTTACTCTTTTTTTTTTTTTAAAGATTTTATTTATTTATTTGAGGGAGAGACAGTGAGAGAGAGCATGAGAGGCGAGAAGGTCAGAGGGAGAAGCAGACTCCCCATGGAGCTGGGAGCCTGATGCGGGACTCGATCCCAGGACTCCAGGACAGTGACCTGAGCCAAAGGCAGTTGCTTAACCAACTGAGCCACCCAGGCACCCTAAGGTTTTTTACTTTTTAAGTAAATGTTTATTTTGACTATCTGAGAGAAAGCATTAATAAAGAAACTACCATTAATCTCTGTCTTGAACAATGTGATAATACTTCTGAGGAAGCCTAACCAAGAGAAGGACTGCTGAGGGAGGAAATGCCTAAATATACTCCTTCTCCTTTAAATGGAAAAAAAAAAAAAAATGAGTGATTTGAGGAAGGAATTTGAGATAATGAAGTCTACAATTCACACTTAAATTACTTAACATATATGTGCTCTAAATTATATTTTGAAGTTTACATGTAGATAATAAACTTAATTTGTATGGTTATAGAGTGTACACTCAGAAATTTAGTTTGGGGGGCACTTGGGTGGCTCAGTTGGTTAAGTGTCGGACTCTTGGTTTTGTCTCAGGTCTTGATCTCAGGGTCATGACATCGATCTAGCCCTTCGTGGAGCTCTACACTCAATGGGGAGTCTGCTTGAGGTTCTCTCTCTCTGCTTCTCCCTCTCTATGCACGCTCAATTGCTTGTTCTTTCTCTAAAATAAATAAATCTTTTTAAAAAATTTGATTTTGTTTTATAAAAACACACAGAATTGCTTGGCACTTTCTTCCTTTTCCATATAAATGCCTGGTCTGAGCCACCATAGGGAGGCATCATGTATCATTTTGTGCCAGCTTTCACTACAGCTCCTTGCAGGCAGTGACTGTTTTTCCTTTATACCTGGCTTCTATTAGAAGCCGAATAAATATTAAACAGATCTGGTGATGGAGAAAAGCACTTGAAAAGCATTGGAATGCCACTGTTGAGAAAAGTAAAATACATTATTACTTTTCAAGTACAGGAAACAATACAGCATGTGTGAAGGAAGTCTAACAGTTTGATTTTTAGATGTGTTAGTACAGTTGCTGCATATATCCCAAATGAGGCTTAATAAAGACCCAAATAAATGCAGCTTTATTTATACCTTTATTTGGGGATATAAACTGTCTCCTGAATACCCAAATAAAGGAAATATGTCTGACACAGAATTTTCTTTTAAATATTATGTTTTTATTTTTTCTTTTAAAATACTGAGTTCTGCTCACTTCAGCAGCACATATACTAAAATATTGAGTTCCCCCAAACTCTCCTATCCATATTATATTAAAAATCTTTAAGTTAATGTTGATTTTCTAGTCTATCTTGGGTTCTGTATTCAGATGTATTGTTTTGTTTTTTTCTTTTTTAGCTATATCCCACTGTTGAAAACTTAGATTGTGAACAAATTTTTTTTTAATATAAACTGACCTCCTTGAATCTCAACTCTTTGTGTTCTGAATATCACTGCTGTCTTCTTTAGGCTAAGTTCCTAGGAGCAGAATTATTAAGGTTTTGGTTTAAAACACACTACCAAATTATATCTTGGAAAGATTGAAGTAGTTTATCCTCTTACTGGCAGTTTACAAGTAGTCCTTCTGCACGTTGAAAATTGCGGGTAGTTATGTCCAGAGTTCTGCTTTGCCTGCTGTTTGACCACTTCAGGGTATTTTTTCTCTCATTTACACTCTCCTCTGCCAGGAAGCTTGAAAGGTCCCAGAATTAGCATATCAACTCAGGTGCAAAAGCAGATTTGCTAGTGATAATCTCATCTCAGACATGGGATCAGCAAGAGACTAAACATTTTTTAAAAAGTAAGAGCCACATTTGATATAGCCCTCACTGTATAAGGTTCTTTTTTAAGCACTTTACTTCTATAAGCCTATATTCATGCTTGCAGCCAGTCTATAAAGTTTGTACTGTTAGTATGCCCGCTTTATAGGTGAGGAAACTGATTTGCATATAAAGAAGTTAAGTAGTTTACTCAAATTCTGAATTTGTGGGATATAACTCTAAATCCCAAATATTTGTGCCAGAAAAAAAATGCTTATTCATTTTCTTTTATTAAAGTAATCATTGTTTGGAAAAAAATAGAATATTCAGATAAGCAAACAAACAAGCAAAACCTCCCAACTGACTCATGACCTACTATTCCAAAGTTTGCATTTAGTTAAGAGGCACAATTTTGCACACAATATATTCTAGCTTTTTTTCTTAACAGTGTTCTGTAAACATGCTCCCATTTTGATAACCATAGAGCTATCTCAACATTTTACTGGCCACCTAATATTTCGTTTTATGGTTATACCATAATTTATTTAACCAGTCCCCTTCTTTGGTAACTTTGTTAGTTGACACTTTTTGGCTGATACAACATATTCTAAATGTATACCTCCAGTCTTGTTATTTCCTCAGGATAAATTCCTCAGGATAAGTGACTGTTGGTAGGTATGTGTTTTTTAACTTCGTACTCTTGGTCCTGTCCAATTGCTACACTGTCATTATCCTGTCAGGGTATAACAGGCCTTTTAACCCAATATTCCCAGCCTTAGGCTGAGGGAGTGGCATCTCCTCAGTAAGAAACCTCAGAGTTCTTAAAATCCAAGTTGGTCTCTTTTCTCCTAATCTCAAGAATCAGTTAAAATTTTTATAATTTTGAAGAGCATCTTTATAATGGTGATTGGTGCTTTCTGGGTGTTTTGTTTGTTTGATTTTGTTTTTAAAGAACTTACTATTGCTTCTCTTGCCAGTAAAACATAACAGAATGTTTTAAAGAAAGCCTTTGAGTATTACTTTGACCCTTGTAGTATAGTTCTCAAAACAGCATCGCAGTTGTCAGAAATCTATAAAACAGTGTATGTAAGGGTTTGCTGCAGAAGTGGAGTCCATGAGCAAGTAGCACTAACCTCACTCAAGAACTTGTTAGAAGTATACTACCCTACGCCCCACTCTCCCTACTCAATCAGAATCTGCATTTTAATAAGTTCCCCCAGGTGATTCATGTGTTCTTTAATGTTCGAGATTCATTGCTTTCAGCTATTTTGTACCCAGCTCTCATTTGTCATTTATAGACAGCTCACTTTGCTCCTTGTACTAATTGCTTTTGCTGTGTGTTGCATTTTCCTGTCTGCTAGAAAATACTGCCCTTTCTTTTTTATGTGTCTGGCTCAAAACAAGAATGGAATCTATTTTATAAGGCAATTGTCTTTTAAAGTATTGTTGCTCACTTGAGTTAGAAGCTGTTGTATTGATTGTGGCATTTTAGAGCAAACTAAATTATTAATTTGGCTTCATTTGGCAAATGGAAGCATTTTTAAATCAGTGATCTTATGAAACATGGTGCCCTCTGTCATGGAACTGTTATCTTTCTCTTAAAGATATGCTCGCCCTTATGAATATTTTATAATGTGTCTGCCTGTATATAAATAAGTCATCTTAAAAATAAGCATTATATTTATCTGAAAATGCTTACCTTGCAAATCCATTGTCTCAAGGACAACAAATGTGCATTTAAAATAAGAAACTTGATAAAAGTTGTACTTGAGATTACGATTTTCTGCTGAATATAACAAAATATATTTTAATGTTATCTTTTCAAAATCATAGATGAAACCGCTAAAGTATTATTCAGCCATCAAAATATACAGTTATCTCTCACTCTTTAAACTTAAGAAACAAGTAGACTTCAGCAAGTTTTAGAGATACACATTTTCTTTGTGTACTTTCACTCCTCACCCTCTGAACTCAGGAACCAAATAGGTCTGAATAGCAAGTGCTACTGTATCTCTCTTGCACATAAGCTATCAGCACAGTGAATACACATAGAACTATAATACATAGAAGTATTCCACAGTTAGCTTTCCACAAAATGTTAATCTCTGTTTCAATAGTATATTAAATATGGAAATACTCTGTAATTTGTGCTCTCCTTTTGGGTGGTCGAAATGCAGATCAGTCTGGATGGATCCTCTATGTAAGACGTCTGTTAAATCTTGCTTAATCCAACATTGCTGACATAGTAAATGACAAGGACCAGCAGTCCATGTGCCAAAATGATGAGGCCATATTGTGTTTATAATAGAGACTGTAAGTGCCTTATCCAATGTGAGCCTCAGATCCCTCATTTATAAACTGGATTTTATGCTGATTTGTATTGGAGTGCCTGGTACACTGTCACTGGTTTTACATTTCCAGTAGAAACTGGGTGACAGGTCTGCTTCAGCCAATGATTATTCACTGAAACTGAGACGGACTGTAACATTCTGCCTTCTCTGATGGTATCAGTACTCATCCCTTCATCCACTGAGCTATAGCCACACCAGTCACTTGGTTCTTTTATTCATACCGAGGGCTTGAACCTTCTGTCTGGAAGGAACTGCCCCCAGGTACCCACGTGAGTCTCTCATCTCTTTCACATTTCTACTCAAATGTTTGACTACCCTAAGTGACCCTACACATATATTCTTTATTTTCCTAAAGGTACTTTTTCTTCACAGTACTTATTATCACCTATATATATATGTCTTATTGTTTCTTTATCTCCACTAGACTCCAAGCACCGCAAGAATAGAGTCTTTTTAGGTTGTGTTTACTACTATACGTAGGAATTCAATATGAACAAGTGAATGCATGACATTTTATTAAGTACATAGAAATAGATTTCTATTTGGGCCTCTTCCAGTTGTTGTTTTTAACGTAAGATATATTATTTTGGAACTATACCAAGTGTAATTGTGGCACACATTGTTAGTTCACTAATTTAGCACCTGTTTCTAGCCTCCTCCTTCTTCGCCTGCCTTTACTATGGAGGACCCTCCCCCAAAATAAAACAAAGCAAACCCTAGGGAAAAAACTTAGCCATTCTGCCCTGTATCTAGGACTGACTGTGTGGCATAATTGCAATTAGTGGAAAAGAAGCAGAATCTTCCAGGACCTTCTAGGAAAAGCTTTTTCTTGTGTGCACAAGGAACCAATGTGTCTGGTCTAGACACTTGTCCTTCCTGTCTTAAGAACACAAGGCCCAGAGCTATGGAAGTTTGCAGCCCACAGTTTCAGGCTTCTTAGTGCCTAAGAAAATAAAACTTTATTTGTTAAAACTACATATAATCAGTTATTGTGTTTATTGCATTTGGAAGGTTTCTTAACTCATACAAAACTCTGCAGAAGGAAGAGGTAAGGAAGCTCGTTGCCTAGCACCACATAGATGATTCTGCAGCAACTATTATTATATTAATTTATGCCTTCGAATGTTAAGGTTGAGGAATGGTCACATTCTAAATACTTTTAACAGCTTAATGAACTGGATGTTCTTAATTCTCAATGCTATACTACATTGTAAATTAAGGATGGAAAAAAATTAACTTTCCTAGGGCTGTAGTTATCAGTTATAGAATTTAAGAAGTACAGAAGTCTCACTGAAGCAGATAATCTTATGAACTATTAACTGACGCTCTCCTCCATTGTGCCTCTCCCTGTTTCCCTCCACTGTTCAGCTGGCTGTGTTCTGTACCTGCATTATCCGTGACTAGAGGGCAAACGGTTCAGAAAAAAAACAAATTAATGAAGTAGAGTGTCTGGGTTTTTTGCTTGCTTATTTATTTTGTTGTTGTTGATGACACAGTGTTTTTAATTCTTACAAAAACAATTGTTTTAGATGGAAATGTCCTTGATTTGTGAGAACTAGGCTTCTTGACCAAAGAGTTTTGAGAGAATCCAGATAAAGTTTTGAAGGTGTTAAACATGAATTTTATGCCTTAAATAGTTGATTGGAAAGGAAACTGATAGAGAAGCTTATTTTTCTTGTAGTTAGCAGATGATAATCTTTCTACACTCTGGGAAGGAGGCCTGCCCTCCCCAGCTGAGAGCCAGTATTCGCAGAGGACACCCTCCTGCCTCCCACCTAAGATTCCCTGTTTCATATGAGCTGTGTGACTCCCCAAGTCCTCTGAGGGATCAGGGATGGATGAAGGGCAAGAAATGATAGAAGGGTAGAATTCTGACTATTGACCACAAGAAATGAAGCTTTAAACTGGAGATGAATGCTTTTCCCTGAAGATTGTTGTCCTTTTCTACACAGAGGAAATGAGAGCTAAATAGACAGGTTAGATTCACTTGCGTTCTTGTACATGTCAGTTTAGTGAACTTAATATTTATACTTGCTGGATGATAAACATGAAGCTCTAGAGTCTCCTTCTATAAGTTTTTTTCTTAATGCCAAGAGTTTAAGGTATGTCAGTGGATTTTATGTCTCCTGTAGATATTTTATGATAAATTTGTCAGTTGAGCCTTCAGTTTCTAGAAATATTTACATCATCTATATCCATCTTGTCCTCTGACCATCACAACTGAAGTAATATTCTCTCTAAATTACTGGAATACTAACATTTCTTTTTCTTCAAAGAAAAGAATTAAAAACTAGACATTTTCACAGATAACTCTTACAGTTTTAAAGAAAATGAGGTAAAATTTGCTCACCTGGAGTTTAGCATTTTTGTTACCAAACTGTTACTCAGGGTACTCTTTTTCAGTCTGAAAAGTTTCTGACTGAGGCTTCTAATGTGTTTTATTTATTGCATCAGCCTGGTAAATGCAGTAGAGTCCTAGAAGCTTTGTGGGCAGGGTAAACTAAGAATCTATAAGATCTTAGAGTAGAAGGTAGAGTTAGTACTGGCATAGTTTTCACTTTTCTCTCTAGTCTATATCCTCAAGGTGCTTCTAGTAAGAGATGTTTCCTCATTATAATGCTTGTGTGCCCCTGTAAAGGTAGGGAAAAACCCTGAGTTAAAATAATACAGACAATTTTCACTTTTAAACAAATGAGATATGTCAAAATCTGAATTTATATTATGGCTGAAATGAGGACAAATTCTTTCTTTTGCAAAAGTATTTCCCATAGGTTTCCTTGAAATAGCAAACTTCTGTAATCTAACAAAAATAGACATTTTCTATCAACCAAGTATAGTTGTTTTAGTATGTCCTGAATCCATTTGTTTCCACTTTCCAGCAATAATCATATCATCACTGTCACTTGCCTAGACCACAGTACAAATTTAATTTATCTTCCTGCTACTGTGCTTGCCCCTACACCTTCTCACTCCATCCTGTCCCCAGCTAACACAGATCATGTTTCTCCTCTGTATCAAAATGTCCTATGGCTTCCCATTGCCATATAATGAAAATGCCAGAGAAGAAAATAAGAATTCCTCATCACAGTGTCAGGACCCGAATGATTTGCCCCCTCCCCCAGCCTGTGTTCTTCACCATTCTTCTACGTCTCTCCCCCTTGTTCACTTCATTTTGACTGCACTAGCCTTGTTGATGTTTCCTGGTTATATTCAAACATAGGCCCACCTTCAGACTTTGCCTCTGCTCTTGACTCCTTCTCTAGATGGGTGGTTGTGCTTGTTTTTGAACAAATACTTCATTCTCAGAGAGGCCTTTTCTAACCACTGGTAGAGATCTCAAGGATCTCTGTTTTATTTTCTTGACAGTACTTATCTTACATGCAAGTGTCTTATTTTTTCATTTGCTTGCTTGTATATTATCTCTCATTTCCATTAGAAGAGAGTGTTTTACTTTTTTTATCCTGTAACCCTAGTGTGTGGAATGGTGCCTGATATGTTATAGCACCTGGCCTGATAAATATTAGTTGAATAAGTAAGTTCTCGTTATGTGGCTGAAAAGAAAAAAAAAAATATATATATATATATATATATATATGCAAATGACTACTTTTAAGTCAAATAATTTTGCAAGCATTAAGTATAAAGTCTATTGGTTATTCAAAATGCTATTTACTTTATAAATCTCTGCCTCCTCTTCTTTTTCCACTTTGCCTAATACATTAGTAGCATAGCATGATCACCTGGGAAACCTCTTGGCCTTCCAATCTTTCCTCCCTGTTGCAGCCAGAGTGATCTTTACAAAACACAGACACCTTCTCCCTTCTTGGAAACCCTCCCTAGATACCTTGCTCTTAGGATGAATATCAACATTCTAACATGGCTGAAGAAGCCCAGCCTGGTCCATGTCCATGTGCCTCTCTAGCTTCATCCTGCTGTGTTTTCTGCTAGATCTGTGCTCCTTCCACTCCCACTTGTAACCTCTGTCTGAGGCCCCTTCCCACTTCCTTCCCCATTTTGCCTTTTTTTTTTTTTTAAGATTTTATTTATTTATTTGACAGAGAGAAATTACAAGTACACTGAGAGGCAGGCAGAGAGAGAGAGAGAAGGAAGCAGGCTCCCTGCTGAGCAGAGAGCCCGATGCGGGACTCGATCCCAGGACCCTGAGATCATGACCTGAGCCGAAGGCAGCGGCCCAACCCACTGAGCCACCCAGGCGCCCCCCCATTTTGCCTTTTTAATCCTGCTCATCCTTCACAAATCAGTTAAAGCATCCCTTCCTTGGAAATTTTTCTGTACCCATCAGATTAGATCAGGTTGCTTTGTGATTCGTCTCCATGACTGTATTTCTTTCAGGGCATTTATCTCAATATTTATCACTATGTATAGTTAAAATTTCCTTCTCTTGTGATATGAGCTTTCAAGATAGATTCTCTCACAACTTTCAAATACACAATTCAGTCTCATTACCTATAGTTAATGTGGTACATTATGTTCCCAGCGCTTGCTTATTTTTATAACTGAAAGTTTGTACCATTTGACAACCTTCACTCATTTTTTTTAAAATTATATGTCACATGGTTAAGAATCTAAGAGGTTAAGCAGCTTAGCATAGTGTCAGCCCAGAACCTGGGCTCTGGAATCAGAACAGTTTCACTAAGTCCTGGCTTTTCCTATTAATAGCTGTCAAATAACTCAACATCTCTGGGCTTCAGTGCCCATGTCTATAAATTGAAGATAATATTGCCCACACCTCAGGTTACTGTGGGGATTAAATAAGATAATACACTTTAATTTTAGAACAGTACTTTGCATATAGTAAGAATTAGAGAAATGTCAAGTATTATTAATAAAGTTATTTTTTATGTTAAATTTGCCTTTACCATTAGGTGTATATCTTCTCTTCTTAGACTTTAACATTTTCTTAATACTTATACCCCAGTGTTTTTGTAAAGGGTAAGATTGAACACTTGGATGTTCTGAGCCTAAAAACCAGGCCCAAATTCTGCCACTTCACCTTTGAAAAATGGAAAATATTTAAAAATTCTATATAATTACATAAGATAAATAAATACAGAGAGATTACAAATTTATAGATCTACTTATATATCTACAATATTTTATATGTATTGATTTTCTTTTAAAATCAAGATGATAAAGGGTTACTTTCTAGCTTAAAGAGAGGTTACTCCTTAGGCAGCTAAAACCTTTGGAGAACTAAACCCGTCTGAAGTCTGTCCTTAGCTATTTTCTAGGAAGTTGCTATTTAAGAAGCAGGGTCAGAATGGCGATGAATAGGGCCTGATGACAAGATGAAGATGAAATTCGTAGAGATGGTGTTTCATTTAAGGATTCCTTCTCCTCGGGGACTGACAGAACCATACTGTTGTCTTGTTTCTGGTAACGTATGGCTCCTCAGACCAAAATTGTTTACTTTATTTCCTCTTTTGTTTAAATAGTAATAAAGAATTTTATACCTTGGGGGCACCAGAAAATCTCTGGAGTTTTACAACATGCTTTTTGTAATGTGTCATGTTACAGAAAGCATTTAGGAGAGTTTGAGCTGGAAGAAAATGCATTTATAAATAGACTCATCAAATAAAACTAGGTTTTGTAATAATGCAGTCATAAAGCAAGCCATAGTAAAAATATAGGACAGTCTCTTGTGATTATCCATCCTTCTTATATAATCTTTTTGTTTGGATATTGTACACTGTAATGGACCTAGCTAACTATAGAATATGGCAAGCTTCGAGCATACTGCATAAAACAAAATGCCTAAGAAAATGTACAGAACATTAGCGAAAAGAAAATTTAATTCCCATGTTTTTCCCTAGACATTAATAGATGTCCTTCCCTGGACTCATGTAATGTACCTTAGAAAGTCATTTGGTAAATGTATCTGAGCCATCTGAAATGATACCTGATACTTTGATATTAGGGAAAGAGAACCCATACTATCAGAAGTCAGCTGCTACTGTTCTATGCTAAATTTTCCCATAAATAAATCGTGTTTTCCACATTTCTAAAGGAAGATCACAATTTTTGAACTAAAAATTTTTTAAGGTTTTATTTATTTATTTGACAGAGAGAGAAACAGTGAGAGAGGGAATACAAGCAGGGCAAGTGGAAGAGGGAGAAGCAGGCTTCCCGCTGAGCAGGGAGCCCAGTGTGGGGCTCCATCCCAGGACGCTGGGATCATGACCAGAGCCAAAGGCAGACACTTAATGACTGATCCACCCAGGTGTCCCTTGAACTAATTTTTTTTAAAAACATTCCTCAAAAAAACTAACCAGCCACTAGACAAGTTATGGATCCTTACTTTTAAAAAATACTTAAACCGGTCATCTAAAAAGTAAATCAAATTGACAATGGGTAAACTTAAAAATTTTTTTGATTTATTTCATTTATTCACTAATGCTGAACACTTTTTATGTACAGAATACTCTTAGGTTAGGAAAATAGATAAAGAAAAGGCACAGTGGAGTGGTCGCTCTATAGGAATTCACAGTCTAATAGCTGAGATGGAGATAAGGCAGTGATGTCCTTATAATTTTGACAAGTGCCATAAAAGAGATATAGACAGGACCCTGGAAAGACAGGCAACTGCACAGGAAAGTTAAAGGGTCAGAAGATATTTTTGCCTGGGAATTCTTACATGAAGTCTTGTGAGACAGTCAGTCAGGAGTTGAGTAGGAGGTGAGGCAGAGAAGAGTGAAAGGGGAGAGCACATTGCTTATTCAGAGGCTAAACAAGAAAATGGTAATGTTGGAAGAAGAGTATAAATGGGAGCACTTCTGACCAGGAGTCAAGGTGGAAGAATGTGTAGAAGCCAGAACTAAAAGACAATTTTATGCCTTGCTAGGAACTTTAAAACAAAATTAAGAATGACCTTATAAGGCTGTGTTTTAGAAGCCAGTATAGCAGAAGTGTAGAGGAGGAAGGGAGGAAGATAAGATTTAGAAATGATAATCAGAGAAACTAGTTTAGGAGGTTGTTACAGAAAGCCTGGTAAGGGAGCTTAAAATAACATTGGATATCAACAAATTTGAGAGAAAATGAGTGCCAACAGTACTGGAGAACTAATTAGATGTGATGGTGAAACAGAAAGAATAGATTTGGTGGTGAATGAATTGAGGATGCTAATTCCTTCAATTATAAATGCAGGTTAAGGAGCAAGTTTGGGAGGGGAGTGACGTAAGGAATAGGTAGACATGCCAAGACTGACATGTTTGTGGGATATTTAGGCAGATGAATTCAACAGTTGATTTTGTATATATGGTTATATGGTTATATAAGTTTGAGTTTTAAAGATATATTTGGGGGGCCATCTGGGTCATGTAGTCAGTTGGGTGTCGGACTCTTGGTTTTGGCTCAAGTTATGATCTTGGGATCATGGGATCAAGCCCCGTGTCAGGCTCCATACTCAGCAAGGAGTCTGCTTGAGGTTCTCTCTCCCTTTGCCCCTCCTGCTCATGCTTTCTCTCTCTCTCTTTCAAATAAATGAATAAATAATAAATTTTTTTAAGGTGTCTTTGGGCTGAGATACAGTTTTTATCTCTTCTCAGGTAATTGATTAGATATGGAAGACTAGTTCTACAGAAAGAGTGGATAAAATGAAAGGGAGAAATGTTGTACATGCAACCAGAGAAACACCATCTTTAATGAAGGGATTGAGTGTCAGAGTGGGTTTTCTGAATGTGAGGGTACAGAGGTGGGATTCTTCTAAGTGATGGAGTAAGGCGAACAGCAGTGAGTAGAAGCAGCAGCTTCGGTAGCCGTGTGTGTGAGTGTTATTGGTGGGATTTTTTTGCTTGTTTGTTTTTCTCAAAAGTAGAAGAGCACTACTCTGTAAGAGGAATTAGGGCTAGAGAATACCAACCCCACTTGATCTTACTGGGAAGAATGTATTGTAGGAGGAGCACTCTTTTATGAGAAGGCTGTAGAAGTGATGTGCTGGGTAAGAAATGTTCAGGCAAGGAAGGAGGTCTCTGTAAGTCTGTGAAGAGGCTGAGGAGACCGCACTCACTGTGTGAGTCCAAGGACAGAGAGGACTGTTCTGTGGGAGAGCCACAGTAAAAGCATGAGTTGGAGAGAGATTGCAGAGGATGAGGGTGTTTGCAAGAGATTAGTATCTGGAGGAGCAGAATACTTTTCTTGAAGCTTATTCTGATTTAGAGATATTTTCTTGGTCCTAAGAAAACTTAAGCTAGTTATTCAGCTATCAGCCTTGTAATTTTTAACATTGCAGATACACCTTTGCTCTGTATCTACTCACCAAGGCATCTTAGAGATGTGGTTCTGTTTTCTGACCTTTTAACATAAACACAATCTGTTTCTTTATGTTTGTTTATGATTATAAGAGTTCTCTATGCTCATTATAAAAATTCAAACACTGAAAAAATAAACATCTCTGATAATTCTATTTATAGAAGCAAAAAACAATTACTTGTAACATTTTGGGATAAGAGATCCATATCTCTTATAGACTTACGTATATACAATTTAATAAACACAATACATAAATATATGAATGTAGTATTATGTCTATTACACATTATGTAATGCCTATATTTACACATACAGAATTTATGTATATAGACATTTTCCCAAAAAGATTAATTCTGCATAGACTCTTATAAACTGCTTTTTCTCTAACTTAAACTCGTGACAATTTTTCCAGGTCTGGGATATTCATCATCATTTTTAATGGTTACAAAACATTCCACTGTAGAGTTAGGCTGTAATTTCTTCCAGTTTTAGTATATGTGCTGCCGAAGCAAGCACTAGGCCGTAATTTCTTTAGTCATTCCCCTATCAATGAAGTTTTATTGTTTTCTACTGTCTTTTTATAACTGATTCCAGAGGTGGGGTTTTTTTGGGGGGTGAGTATAGTTGACACATAATGTTACTTTAGTTTTAGGCGTATGATGTCATGATACAACTTTTCTCTGTTATGCTTTGCTTACCACAAGTGTAACTACTATCTGTCACTGTACAACTATTAAAATATGGTTGACTATATTCCCTCTGCTGTGGCTTTTACTCCTATGACTTTCTTATTCTGTAACTAGAAGCCTATATCTCCCACCCGATGTTCATCCCTTTTGCCCATCCCGCTAACCCTCTGGCAACTATTAGTTGATATTCTGTATTAACAGGTATGATTCTGCTTTTGTTTGTTTGCTCATTTGTTTTTTTAGATTCCACATATGAGTGAAATCATATGGTGTTTGTGTTTCTCAGTATGACCTGTTTGGTTTCAGAGAGTTATTTATAAAAGAATAGTCTTTCTTTTAAAGTGAATTACTTTGTATTTAAGTAAGGAAAAAAATTAATTTCTGCAATTTTTGGTTAAAAGCCTTAGGTTCCACTACTAACATTTTCTGAGTTATCTCATTTGTAAAATAATCTGTTAATTTAGAAAAATCAGTTCCTCACTGTCTTGCTTTGGAATCCTTTCATTTTAGGATTGAGCCCTAACCACATAATAAGTAGCTGTATGACTAGGTAAGGATTATTTATCATCTTTCTGAGCCTTAGTTTCCTCATACATAAAAAATTTCATTGTTCCTAATAGATTTATTTAATACATGCAGAAATATTAGATTTAACAATTGGCTTTCTAGTAGTTCTCTGTAAGCTCAGAAATCATTTAATCACTTAGCGTATCATGCTTCTGCCCACAAGAGCAACCTTGGATAGAAGTGACTTTATTTGTTAATTGTATTCTTTTACATACTTCTAATACCAATATTTTTTGTTCATTGATTCTCAGGGTATTATAATACATGAGATTATAGGACTTTTTCCTTTTTTCTAAAAAAAAAAACAAACACCTTTTTAGGCACAATAACCTCATTGAGTGCCCTTCCCCCAATTCTTTTTCTTTCTGAAAATGCCATTATCTGATTAAATATTTCAAATATATGTTTTAAATGGCAAATTCTTTTGGGTCTTTTGTTAATGAATACCACATGGAGATAAATGAAGATCATGCAAATGTGAATAAGCAAAAGCTATTTATTTTAAACTTGCTATAGCATGTGAGTTAGCCACCATCACTTGCATTTGGCTGACTCAAGGCAGGGAGATGAATGGGAAACCTTTTTTTTTTTTTTTTTTAAGTAAGCTCCTTGCCCAGTGTGGAGCCCAGCAGGGAGCTTGAACACATGACCCTAAGACATTTAACTAACTGAGCCACCCAGGCACTGCAAATGGGAAGTTTTTATGGTAGGAAAAAGGAAAGGCTTCAGATGTATCCTTATTAGAGATTGTTGGCATGGAGAAGCTATTGGGGACTTAACTAAAAGCAGGGTGTCCCATGTGATTGGTTAGGAGTGAGTGTTTGGTTTTCTTCAGTTCATCCTAATTTGAAAGTGGGGGCACAAAGTTAGGAGGCTGTTATTAATCAAGCCCTGGCCATTTGGAGCCAGTTGTTTCAAGGGTTATTGCTTGGCTTTGTGGACTGGTTGATAGAGATAGTAGTCTGACCTCCAAGACTGAGTTGATAGTAGATAATGAGTTGCTAGTTCATGCTGTCGGTAGTACTTAAAGATGTATTCCATATCACTTAATGTGGTAAAAATATAAATTAGCAAAATATGTATTCCATTATTTACAATGCTAAATATTAAAATAACTTCTTATTTTTCAGAGAGGTTGGTAGTTAGGTACATATAGTGAACAATAAAAATTTATGTGCATTGTGATTTAAGCATATCATGTTTAACATATATTTATATTCTTAGCAAATTTAAGGCAGTATCCATAAATACAAATATCATGATAAAGAAGTAAAAATAATAACACATGTAGGGACACCTGGGTGGTTCAGTCAGTTGAGCATCTGCCCTCAGCTCAGGTTGTGATCTTAGGGTCCTGGGATCAAGGCCTGCATAAGGCTTCTCACTTAGTGGGGAGTCTGCTTCTCCCTCTGCCTGCCGCTTCCCCTGCTTGTACTCATGCTTGCTCTCTCTCGTTCTCTCTCTGACAAATAAATAAATGAAATCTTAAAAAAAATAATAACATAACTTTTACTGACTTCTGGGCTCTCATCTAAACTCCATATGAGTATTAGTTAATTTAATGTCAAAACAGTTCTATGAGGAAGATTTTTTGATTTTTTCTTCTTTTACAGGTGACAAAACATAAGCATAAAGAAGTTAAGTCACTGTTCATGATTACTTGTCTGGTAGAGATGGAGCCAAAAGTTGAACTTTGGAAGCTTGGTGTTTTATCTTGGTGTATTTATACTGCTTGAGAATAGGATTATGCTACTTAGCTGATACAATTTGAGAGTCTTATTGACCAGAAAACAAAATTATATTCTTATTGACCTCATAGCCAGTTTTACCAGTATTCTTAAGAACATCTTTTGAACTGTCATTTTATTATTATTATTTAAAATTTTTTTCTGCATTTAAGTTACCTTAGTAGCTTTTATATCTCAGGTAGTAACCCCCTGGGATATTCCTTCACTTACAGTGGTAAATGTCACTAAGGTGACACAAACTATTTTAATCAAATAAATAGAAAAATAAAGGCAAAAGGGATACATTCATTTCAAACTTAAATATGAGGTTGTTGAATTACCCATTCTTTAAGATTACTTTCTTCCCTTTGCTAGATGCATAAATAAATAAAACCAGTCTTGGGGAATCACTTACTGAGTGTCACCTATGTGTTGGGCTCTGTGCTATATGCCAAAATAAACCATTCACTTATATATTACTCTTTTCATGTTTCAAAATTGAACAGCCAAAAAAAAAAAAAAACCAAAAACTGAACAGCTGAATTAGCACCCCTAATCTAAGGTATTTGTAGAAATTGATGACTCATTCCTATTACCATACCTGAGTGTTGAAACAACCAATGAATATGAATTTTAAATATATAGTTTACTAGTAACTAATTATCATGAACAAAAGTATCAATTTTTTAAAAGTATCAGTTAATTGCTTCATATTTCTTAAATAGGGAAATAGTTAACATTAATTTTTAGAAACACAATGGCATTGAGATACAGTGTTCAAAGACCTTTTCATAAGTAACAAAGGAGTTTTGTTTATTTCATATGTGTCATAGAGAAAGTTAATTTTAGCCTTGAGTGGTTTATTTTGAGCATTAAAACCCTTAAAAAGAATCCTCCGACATTTATGTGAGCAGCAGGTACCTTTCTTCCTCTAACAGTCTCCCGCCGCAACCTTCCAAAGGAGTGTTTGTGGTATACCGACAATGTCTCTGCCCAGCCAAAACTCCCACTACAAACTAAGAGATTCTGCCTAAGCTGCTAGTTCAGATACCCTATGTTACGGGAGTCCCAGCAAGTAAAACTGGGAAAAAGATAGGATGGCAATGAAAACGACATTGTATAAGAACGCTGTAGCTAAGTCCTGACTTTGAAACTTACTGTCTCTGTGACTTTGAGTAAGTTCCCTGCCTGAGAATGGGTTTTCTAGGAAGAAGAATGAGAGGTACTTCAGGATGTTAGTAATGTTCTATTTCTTCATCTAGATAGTGGATACACAGGTGTTTTCATTTGGTTAGAATTCATGGTGCATTTATGAATTTTCTATATGCCAGTTATACTTGAGTAAAATTTTTCTCTGTGCAGGGAGTAGGGGTTGGTGAGGAGCCCTGACTTGTAACACTTGCCTAGTTATGTAGTATAAATACTCTCACTGAGGCTGATTTCAAGCAACCAATATGAAGTCAGTGAAAGAAGAATTGAAAAGAGATATGCACATTTGGCTCTTTGAGCTGGTTCCAGTATATCCCTTAATAAGATGTAACTGAAATAGGTAAAAAAAACCTTTTAACCACTGACAATTCCTAATTTATCCTGTCATATTTTGGTTAACAGCCCTGAAGTAAGTAGTTTCATTGAAGACCTGTTAACTTTTTTTTTTTAATGCAAAATACTTAGTATTTTCCCAGTTGCTCAAAATTGGCTTTTCTTATAGAACATGAAAAGAAATCATTCACTTATGCACATTTACTTACTTATTTGGGTTTCTTTTTTTTAAGGTATTAATGATTTGATGAATTCTCAGGAACCCAATGTCCAATGCAGAACTACATAGAGTATCCTCTGTTAAATGTATTTCTGGTTTGTTTTAGTTCTATAACACATATACACAATGTGTGATCAGTATATTATTTAGTTTTATTCATTTTGAATTTTATATGGAGAGCTTATTGTTCTGAAATTATATAATGTCTTGTTTTAATTATATAATATTTTATAATTTAATTATATAATGTTTTGATTTAACCTTGCATTGCTAAGATTCACCAATATTTTTTCTAATGTAGTTTATGCATTTTTAAGATATAAATATACATACTTTTTGTTCAGTGTTTGCCAAGCTAGGTTTACATCATTATTGGTATACTAGTTTAACTTCCCAGCAGAGCAAACACATTGTGCCTTGTTTATTTATTTTACATGCCTTTTTTTTTTTACAAGTTGATGGATTATAAAGTGTCTTCTGTTTTCTATTCTTGCTTTTTCTTTCCAATATCTGTATTCTTTGGTAAATGAATGTGTTTTCCCCAAAATGGGTCATACATCAATAGAACATCTTAATATGTGTTGTTGCTACATAGAAGAAAAATGCAATGAAAAATTCTATATAGTTACTAAAAAAGCTCTATTAATAGCTAAACTTAGAGTTGAAGTTCACATTTCAGCCTCCAGATAGTTAAGGATTGTTATAACTACAGTGGTTATAATATACTAGCTCCTCATTATAAAGTTACTATGATTATAATGTATATGTATGGCATATAACTGAATGAATAATTTGTTGCTGAGAGAATGAACCCAGAATATTATAGATGATGAGTAGCCAGAAATACCAGAGTCCTCACTAAAAGAGACGTTGCTCACTGCTCACTCAGAGTAACTACCGATTATCAGAATTTCATTACCTGATTTCTCTGAACTGTAGAAAAAGACATGATGGCTTTCTACTACAAGCTTAACTGCTGCAACCAAACTTCTAAGAAAATCGTATTACTAACATTCAAAACTTAAGGGGAAACAAGATTATTTTAAAATTATGGAGTTGAAAAGTAGGTGTAAGTAGGGAAGAAGACAGAGTAGATGGGTATTTATTTATCCATAACAAATTGGACCATAATCCCTTATCACAATTCCAAAATTCAAAAAACTCTGAAAACCAAATTTTTTATTTCATTTTCTTTCGCTCACAAAACCTGTCCTGATTAGAATGCATTTGCAGTAAGACCTGGCTTGAAGTAATGGGAAAGTATTTACTGCTTTTATTTTTTCCACTTGGTGTGTATTTTCATCTGTTTTGCTGAATTATGCTTGATTCCAAGATGCTACCCAACACTGTGCTGGCACATTACGTTATATGCAGCTTCTCCACCAATCTGAATGTTTTAAAATTCTGAATTCGTAAACCTCTCTGGCCCAAAGAGTTCTATTAATAGATTGTGAATTGCGGCAAAATGAATTGCCTTTATCTTACATTTAGACTATGAGTTTTTCACCATTCTTGTACCGCAGACCTCTTTGGTGAACTGGTAAAGCCAGTATACACTTCCTTTTAAAAAAAAAAATTTAGATGTATAAAATAAAATACATAAATAAGAAAGTAAACATATTGAAAAAGTTACGAACATGATACACATTCGTGGTATAGTAATATATATGCTTCTTTATTTTAAGTCATTAAATAACAGAATCTAGCTGTGGGTCTGAATGTTACTGTAAAGTCATCACAGTAATAAGTATAAATGCTATTTGGGGATATCTGTAATAACTGTCATGTCATATCAAAATATCTTTAATTTCTGTTGGTGACAGTGTCACAGGTACCACTAATATGGCTGAGGTTTGTCTTCCATTTTCATCATTGAAGGAAGTGATAAATTTCAAATAGAGGTTAGAGAAGTACTTAATTCATGGCCTATTCTAGTTCGTTTTACCCATCCCCACCCCCATTCTGTCCATGATCATAGTTTAAGAGATTTTGGTTACAAATATTAGTCACCAGGGGTGCGTGGGTGGTTCAGTGGGTTAAGCCTCTGCCTTTGGCTTGGTTCATGATCTCAGGGTCCTGGGCTCGAGCCTAGTTTCAGGCTCTCTGCTCAGCAGATCCTGCTTCTCCCTCTCTCTCTGCCTACATCTGTCAAATAAATAAATAAAATATTTTTAAAAAAACAAATACCAGTCACCATTAATTTTTCTATCGTCCTTATTAGCTTTCAGTATTGATTCATTTTGGTTATGAGGTGATGAAGCTGGAATTCGCATCATGCCCTTAACTTTCAGCTAGCATTATTTTTTAAGGTTCCTACTGTATTTCAAGGGCTTTTTTTCACACAACAGACAAAGCATCTGAGTGTTCTTAATTAAGAGATGGAATTCTAACTACAGTACTAGATTTTAGGGTTTTCTCCCCTCCAGCCACATTGTAAGTTAGGAAGCAATGCAGGATTTGTATTAAAATCTTTGCCTTTTTTTTTTTTTTTTTTTTAGTGTACTTGACATTCTGCTTTTCCTTTTTCTTTTTCTTTTTGATTTTATTTATTTGTCAGAAAGGCATACAAGCAGGGGGAGTGGCAGAGGGAGAAGCAGGCTCCCCGCTGAGCAGGGAACCTGTTGTGGGGCTCAATCCCAGAACCCTGAGATCACAACCTGAGCCAAAGGCAGATGCTTAACCAACTGAGCCACCCAGGCATGCTTTTTTTTTTCTTTTTTTTTTTTTCTTTTCTGTTATAAACTTTCAAATGTCTTAGGTATGGAGAATCTGCATGGAGGGGACAAAAACCTATCTGTATATCCTCTGCTGACATTTCAACATTGGTGTTTCTGATACTACCATCTAAGTAACTTCTTTTTAGTTTTTAAAATCAAAGTACATCTTATACATGAAGGAGAAGAATATACCAAAGTAAGATTTTGAATTTTTCCACTTCTGAGAAGCATTTGGTTAATTCCAAAAGAACTGGTATATTCTGATTTACTGACTTAAGAAAAATGTATCATCTGCTGTTGCCCATTTGTCTATAGTGCTACAGCCAAAAACTCAGTCCAGCCTGTTGTCATCTTATATTTGGACTGCAGCAACAGCCTTGGGGAATGTGTCCTGCCTTTAGTCCCTCTTAACGTCTGTCACTCATATGCAGATCTGGACCCCTCTTCCTTAAGCACTTTTCTTTATCACAGGAACCATTCCTTGAAACCTATCCTGATTCATAGCACAGCATCAAAATCCTTGATTAGGAAACCACCAGCCCACAGTGATCTACTGTTACTTCCTCTACCATCTCTATCTTTTATTGCATACCCACATCCAAATTGCTGATTTCCAAGCCCATAGCCTTGTTCATACCATTCTTGGCTCTCGTGTGCCAGTTCTTTAGTGGTTGATATCTTTCAATTCCTTTGAGGGATGATTTCAAACAACCCATCCAATGAAACACTGTTAAATTCACTAGTCACTTTTTTTACTTTACTTTGCTTTACTATTTTTATGCTGTCTTTATTTATAAATCACTACCACTTACTGAAAACTATCCTACCTCTCTGTCACAATTTTTAAGAGGAAATGCACGTTGGTTTTGTTTTTCCTAAAATTTCTGCTGCGATAGCCTGTCATATCCAGCAGCACCCCACATGTGACAAATTTGAGTTGCCTTCTCTGTGTTTACTTGTGCCTCATAGAGAGCTACAGTCTCTCTTTAGTATTCTCATGTGCCCAGATAAAAGCCTGAAAATTATTTGTGTGTTCCTTTCCAAGCAAAATTGAAAATAGTTTTCAAAAATTCTTACAAAGGCCCTGATGTGTTCATCTAAGATAAAAATTGCTCTTCTAAAATGGATACTGTTCAGCTGAGCTGTGGGGTATCAGAGTAACTCACATGTGCCTTTGGAAATTGGAATTAGTGTCACAGTTGTTCCCCTCTGACTTTTTTTCTAACTTCTAAATCTATTTTTGAAATAAAGCTGATTTTCCAATGGAGCATGAATGGTTTTGTCATATATGTGAAGTAATGACCTACTTTTAAATCTTAGGAGCTTGGAGGCACCCATCACTTTTCACTTATTAAGGGCTTTCAGTGCAGGCAACACTGCCTAGTTGAAACCTATGGGCCAGGTAAATCCTGCCCACTATGTAATAGGCTGACAAGAGTTTCCTCCGCTCACCTCTTCCCTTCTGAATACTGGCACAAAAACAAAAGATTTCTTTAGTCTTGTTTTGCTTTGTTTTCCTTTTAAGGAACTAATATATTTCACAGAAAGACTTAAAAAGATACTTTGAAATAAATGGGCAAACTACTGCATTTGTCCTGTCTTATATCTATCCCATTTTAGAGGGGAGTATCACTATTGATAAGCCGTCTTGCCCAACTGAAGAGAAAATAAATGGATTATGCCACCAAGGCAGCATCTGCTTCTCTCTTCAATTTGACAGTAAATATCTGGGCAAGGAAAAGGGAACTTAACTTGTAAATGCATTATTCATTTCCCTGTACACATGTCTAACTATAAGCAAATTATAGCACAATATTCTTTTCTTTCTTGCCTAAGAATTTGAGGGCAGAGTCTAGATTATATTTGCTGAGTATGCCCATGGCTGTAAAGGGGTCATTTATTTAATGCGCACTTGTGTTAGGCTCTTTATTGGATGCTTTATATGTAAGATCTCAGTTAAACTTTATGACAAATATGTGAGGTTAAGTGGTATTAGTCTCATTGTGCAAATGAATAAACTGAGACTCAGGTTAAGTAATTTATCTCAGAGTACAAACTATATTAAGTGGCAAAACTGGGAATTGAACTTAACACCTTTCTGAAGCATAAGTTTTTAAAGATTTTTTAAAAAAAATGTTTGTATAGGCAATGCCTGGGTGGCTCAGTCAGTTAAGACCTGACTTCGGATCAGTTCATGATTCCAGGGTCCTGGGATCGAGCCCCACATGGGGTTCCTTGTTCAGCAGGGAGCCTGTTTCTCCCTCTCCCTCTGCCTGCTGCTCCCCCTGCTTGTGCACTCTATCTCTAGTAAATAATTTTTTTTTTTAAATGTATATCCCTGTAATGGATTTTTTTTTTTAGCTCTTCATCTATTTTGCTTCCCCAAATTAGATTTTGAGCTACTGAGGAAAGGATATAACTTAGAAATTTTGTTCATACAAAACAATTATCTGAAGGTAAAGTCAGATAATTTTGATGAATATCAAGAACTTAACATGTGACCACATCATAACTGATGTACTTTTTTGTTGATGTTATATCATTGAGATATAAGCTAATAGTCTTGTAGATACTTTCAACTGACTTCTTTATGTGTTTGTTTTATTATCAGGTTCAATTAGCCAACTTATAGAACATCATTAGTCTTTTGTTGTTTTTTAAAATTATTTTATTTTTCAGTGTTCCAAGATTCATTATTTATGCACCACATCTAGTGTACATCATTAGTTTTTGATGTAGTGTTCAGTGATTCATTAATTGTGTATAAAACCCAGTGCTCATCACAACACGTGCCCTCCTTAATGCCCATCACCTGGCTACCCTATCCCCTGACACCCGTCCCTTCTGTAACCTTCAGTTTGTTTCCTGGAGTCCAAAGTCTCTCATGGTTTGTCTCTCTCTGTGATGAATGGACTGGAGGGGATTATGATAAGTGAAGTAAGTCAAGCAGAGAAAGACAATTATCACATGGGGTCACTCATTTGTATAACATAAGAAATAGTCAGGAGGACCATAGGGAAGGGAAGGAAAACTCAACTAACTTCTTTCAGTATGATTTCTGGTCTTTGATCCCTAATAGAGTTGAAAGAGACAAAATTGAATAATAAAATACTTAATTTAAAGGAATCCACTTAATTTGAAGGAATGTACTTGGCATTCAACATCTGTATATTAATCAGAAAAAAAGAGTAAATAGATAATGGGCACCTGGGTGGCCCAGTTGGTTAAGCATGTGCCTTCGGCTCAGGTCATGATCGCAGGACCCTGGAATTGAGTCTGAATCTGGATCCCTGCTCATTGGGGAGTAGGTTTCTCCCTCTACCCTCCCCTCCTGCTTGTGATCTCTCTCTCTCAAATAAATAAATAAAATCTTCTTTTCTTAAAAAGAGTAAATAGATGAATTAGTGAATGGAGAAGTCAAACTATTACTGGGTATGAATTACATTATGGTGTTAAGTCATTCATAAAAAAAATCACAGATTGTAAGGTGTGCGAATACATGCTGTTGGTGTTTTCTGCCATTTTAACTATGTGTAACCCTCCTTTTAATGTTGAACATTTGACACAGTAAATGTGTATGCTGCTTTTGAATATTAAGTGCAGTTAATACACATGACTTTCATTTTATTTATATTTATAATTTCTTTTGCTTATGTAACCAAAGTGTAAAAAGTAATTACTTCATTGCACTAGTTACTACTGTCATTCATTCCTTCATCTAACATTTAAGTTTTGCTATGTGTAAGGCCTTGTGCTAGGAAACATAATGAGGAAAAAAAACATGGAAGTTGTAATTTAGTGGAGGAGATACATAAATCAATGTGAAATTACATTGTGAGAAATTCTAGGAAGGAGAGATGCAGAGTGCTGTGAGAGATGTATATGCTGAGTTAAGAAATTATACCTCTATGACTGAATATTAAAGCATTGTTTGAAGGATATTTCTTTGCTTTTTAAAAGCTACCCAGTAGGAATACATCACAAAGAGTTTTAGGAATATTAAAAGAGACTTTATGTATCCCACAGACAAAGTACAGTGGAGATTTAGTAATACTTCTTCAGAAATTAGTGACAGTGCCATTAAGATTTGATTTCACCTTCCATTGATTGCAGCATTTAAAATGCACTGCGCACTAAAATAGGGTTTCTCAACCTTGTCCCTCTTGACATTTTGGACTAGATGATTTTGTTAACGGGGCTGCCTGTGCATTATAATATATTTAGCAGCATTCCTGGCCTCTAAACACCAGATGCATAGACACTAGTAGCATTTATACATCCCCAGTCAATAAAAATTATTTGCAGACCTTGGCCAACGTCCCAAAACATCAACTCAGTTAACAATCACTGCTCTGGAATATTTTGCATCTGTTATGAGGATAGAAAAGAATACAAGTTTACAAAATGTTTACAGTGGGAAAATACATATACCATGATCTTATTTTTGTAGAAAATCATACATATACACACCAAAACCAAAATTCAAATAACAAAATATTAACCATATTTATCAAAAAAAAATGTTATTTAGGATTTTATTTCCTTTGTGTTTTTCTTGTATTTATTACCTCTTTAATTAGAACAATAATGTACTTTGTATAATATTCAGCCTTTAAATGGATGATACAATGTCTTAGTCTGCTCAGGCTGCTACAACAAAATTACCATGGGCAGACAGATTTTCAAAAACACATTTCTCACAGCTCTGGAGGCTGGAAATTCCAAGACCAAGGCACAAGCAGATTCGGTGCCTGTTGAGAGCCTGCTTTCTGGTTCATAGAAGGCTGTCTTTTCATTGTGTTCTTAGCTTGGGGAAGGGCAAGGGAACTCCCTGGGTTCTTTTTATAGAGATGCTGATCCCATTCATAGGGGCTTTACCCTCATGGTTTAAGCACCACCCAAAGACCCCACCTCCAAATACCATCATATAGATTAGGATTAGGATTCAGTGTATGAATTTGAGGAGTACACAAACATTCTGTAATATGCAGTGATTTCCACAGATAGGTCAACATTTTAAAATTTAGCTTATACACAGCATCATGCTTGAAGAGCTTGATCAAAGTAAATATTATGTATGTGAACTGAATTTTTTGTTGATGTCTGTAAAACTGGAATAAACTGATATCTTCTTCTTTTGTGTAACCATCAGTATAAGGAACATAATATCCTGTAAACTTGAAGCACTATTTTGGAAGACTGGATTGTTCTACTTTCTGCCTATTATAGTTACTTATCAAAAAAACTTGCTTATTCCCAGAGGAGAGGTTAAAACTAGGACACCACACAGTGGATACAACAGAGTGAAAAAAATGTGACTTCCCTTAGTCACATGTTGCTGACTAGCCTAAAGAGGCATGTCTTCAGATGTCTTAAAATTATTTCTCTTCTTCTGAGAGCTTTAGGTTTATTTTGAAAAATAAGCAATTTATTACTTGGCAGTCTAGAGCAGCAGTTATCAGGTGTGTGTGTGTTTTCCCATACTGTGACACAAATGAAGAAGAGTATCTCTGGGTTTATACACAGCTCTCAACTCCCCAGCTATAATCCTCTTCTTTTTACCCAATCAAGAAAGAAAATAAGGATGCAAATAGACTTAGAGGGCAGGGATTATAAAATAGAATAGTTTAGAAACGAAGAATTTAAAAATTAAATTATTTTAAAACACTGGCAATTTCTTAAACCCACAGTATTCCACAGATGTAATTCAATGGCTAGTGCATAACAGGAAACGTATGAGGCACAGAGGTGAAAGCCTAGTGGGTATGGCATACCTTAATCAAGCTGTCATACACAAAGACTCACTGTGCAGTGAAAGGGAAGAATATGTTGCTATAAGAGCATGTCATTGGGGGACCTATTTTAGATTAAGGAGTCAGGAAAACTTCCCTGAAAAAAGTGTCTTTTTAGCCAAGATCTAATAAGTGAGTAGGAAGTAACTGAAGAGGTATGAGAGCCCAACATTCCAGATAAATAAACCAACATGTGCCAAGATGTGTATCTTGTAAGGAAATACAAGAAGGACAGGCTAGATAGAGCTCAGAGTGCAATAACTTGGATAGTGAAGGATGAAGAGTAGGAGGGAGAGTGGATAGATATTTGTTCTTTAGCCTGGGAGCAAAAGGAAAGCATTGGAGGTTGGTTTTTGTGGTGTTTTTTGTTTTTGTATTTGTTTTTTAAGTAGGCTCCATGACCAGCATGAACCCCCTCGTGGGGCTTGAAATCACAACCTTGAGATCAAGATCTGAGCTGAGATCAAGAGTCAAAGCCTTTACCATCTGAGCCCCCCGGGCACCCCCTCTGGAGGTTTTGTAAACCATGGTGTGGTGTGATAAGAATTGGAATTTGTAAAATTATTTTGGCAAAATATGCAAAAGTTGTTAAGATGCAAAATGGATATAAGGACCTGTGAGTAATTCATTGGAAATACCCCTGCTGAAGGATTGTAAAGAATCCTATCTTTATCTTTCTAAGATAGAAGTAGATTCAAGAGAAATTCAAGGACTAGTAAACAGGATGTGCTGATAAATTAGGAAGAAATATTAAAGATAACAACTAGAGTACTACCTTATGCAGCTGGATGGGTTCAGTAAGTTAAAGAAAATCAGAGCTGACTCCGTTACAGATAGAAGGTTGTGAATTCAGTTTGAGACATATTGAATGGAGTTGCTTTAAGAAATCACAACAAAAATACCAAATGGACACTAGATACATAGTTATAGAGCTCAAAAGAGAGTCTAGGACAGAGTTAAAGAGCTGAACGTCATCTTGATACAGTTATTAGCAAAGGCTGTAGGTCCATTGCCGAGGGAAATTATATATATAGAAAAGAAAAAATGTGAAGACAGTTTAGGACTAAGCCTTAAGGAGCCCCCAGTTTGTGAGAGGAAAAAGGAAGATGCACGGAGGAACAAGCAGGAAGATAAGAAAAAAAGTTGTATTAGATTTTTTATTTTTTTTGTTTTTCTTTTCTTTCCAGTTAACATACAGTATTATATTAGTTTCAGGTTTGAGAATGTTGTATTTAAAAATCAAGAGAAGTGACATATATTGCAAGACATTAAAAATGTTTAAGAAGAGAATAATCAGTAGTGTCAGGTGTAGCTAAGAGATCAAGAGATGAAAACAGAAATATTGGTTGAATCTAGTAACAGTAATCCAACAGAAAGGGGTTAAGGAATATTTGCAAAAGTGAAAAAAAAAATGAGGAAAACAAGTAGAGGCAGTTCTTTAAAGTTTTGCTGTGACAAGAAGGAGAGGAGGAGCACAAAATTCAAGACCGAGAGAATTCTGTGCAGAGTGTGTGTTTAATGTGAGAAGCCATCAGAGAAAGATAAATTGTAGACCCAGGAAGAATTTGAAAGGAATGGTGAAGGTTTTAGAAGAGTCACAGGAGAGAGCCAGGCAGTGACTTAGTAAGGGGCAGGAAAAACCAAAAACAACATATTAGAACTGTTCCCACAGATATGACAGTGAAATTGGAAACCACTGGACTAGAAAAGTATAATAAAATTATTTGAGAAATGTATGGAGTATTATTTAAAAGAACTCTTTAGAAAAGCTTTGAATGTAGTACTGAATTAGGTTATTTTCAGAAATCCTTATAGCCCTATTTTCTACTTGGAAGAGTTCAAGGAAGAGCCTACTTTCTCTAAACTTAGTTGAGAATATTTAAGATTAGCTGTTCTGTATGTTTCTTTTAGCACTTTTTATTGGTTTGGTAATTTTATCTTTTTTAACCTTTTTTATATTTACAGTCTCCATTTAGGTCCAGTTTCGAATTTGCTTTTTTTTTAATCATATTTTGATGGTAACCTGTTCTTGCCTTATTGATGCTGTTCTACTTTTAAAATCTCCTTTCAGTGTAAAAAAGAAAAATAAAATAAAATTAAAAATTTTAAAAATTAAAAGAAATAAAAAATTTAAAAATAAAAATTAATAAAATAAAATCTCCTTTCAATGCACTTAAAGTTTCTTGTAAATTTCTCCATTCTGTGTATTTGTCCAAGTTAGTTCTTCCATTCATACATGTACTTATAATTTTTAGTTACCAGTTTTATGGCATACTTAATAATTTTTTTATTATAAACTAACTTCAGTAGGAGTTGGTTCTCTGTGACTCTCAAGTGCCCTGAATTGTGGAAGAAACCCCTTGTGGTCAGTTTTGTGTTTGGCTTTGTTGTCATCATATTGCTTTCACTAGTACAGGACTTAACTTTATGTTATTTTCTCTATCCAGGGTTTCCAAGGTTCTTTGGAAGTGCTAATTGAGATCTCACACCAACAAATAGTGTAGGTTTGAAGTCCAGGTATCCTTCTGCTGACTCTTTGTCCAGTGTAGCTGGCTTCTGTACCACATTCCACAGACCAAAGAGGCTTTCTAGCTTGCTTGCTCTATATAGAGCCTAGAGTTTTGACTCCTGACCTATATTCTCAACATAGATACTAGGTTTTTGAACATTTTATCTAGCTTTTTTTATTTAAGTAGCACTGGAGGGAGGCTTACTGCCTTGACTTACTTCCCCATATTGACCAAAAATCTTTTTTGACAATATAAAAATCTTTTCCAGTTGTTTCTTAAAATATATTTTTGATGACTGATACAGGAGCTAGCATATGTTAGAAATCCAAAACTGTCAAATTTGGAATATGTATTATGCAAATTTAAAGTCATATTTTGAGACTAGAAATACAGTTTCTTATGACATAACAATGACATTTTAAAAATGTATATTTCTTTAAGAATCAGAAATGAAAAGAGTTCTGTAATATGTCTATATATTTGAAGTAGCTTCCATGTTTCATTTCTTAATCACTGCTATTTTCTGATAACTTTAATATCTTGGTGTCAGGCGTAAAAAAAAATGCAAAAGAGTAAGATTAGAGAAAGGTAGACATATTTAAGTTTTATTAAAAGAGATTAAATGATATAATGAAAAGATGAGAGAGGGAGAGATTTACTCTAGGATTGAATCATAGTCCACAAAGTCACATATACAGGAAATGTAATTTTCCTTATTTTTTAAAGAAAAATTATTCACATATAATAAGTACCTAGTGGATATTTGTTGAATAAATGTATGAATGAATGATTTTCCATTTTGAGCATTTTTCTATTGAAGGCCACAAACCAGATCTTAATCAGTACAACCTTTCTCCCTTTCTTTTCCCCCTAGTGTCTGCATCTTAAAATTTTTAGAACCTTTCAAGTACAGCATGTTGGCAGATGGGATGGATATTTGGCCTGCTGATACCTTCTGAGCTATCTACCTGGTCACTTTACTTTTTCTTTGTATTGACTGAAAAATCTTTACGACCCACTCTGCTAAATAAATGCCAGCCTCTGCCACTCCCTTACTGCACTAAGCAGGAAAGAATTCCGAGACCTGACTTCCTCCTGAGACTCCATTCCAGAGATGGGAGGTTGTAGGCTTCCCTGTTACCAAAACTCTAAACCTGATGGATTTTCTATCCTGTCTGACCTCCTCCCACCGGTTTTAAGCCTGGGTGAATGTATTGCTGAGTGCATTCTCAGAGATCCACCAGATTCTTGCCCAGTCCCATAGAATCTTTGTCTAGTATATCTTGAGCTAACGTAACAGAGATAAGAGGAGCGGGGGTGGGGGTGGGGGAGTCCATTTACACTCAGAATCCCAGTCTCTTAAAAATCAAATGCCAAAAATTCAGTAATTATTTTGGGGCACCTGGGTGGTTCGGTTGGTTAAATATCTGACTGTTGATTTTGGCTCAGGTTATGATCTCAGGGTTGTGAGATCAAGCCCCACTTCATGCTCCATCCTCAGCAGGGAGTCTGCTAGAGATTCTCTCTATTCCTCTCCCTTGACATGCTGTGGCTTAGGAGTAGCTGGGTTCAGTGGCTCAGGCACTGACTGGCAGGCATAAGGATGGTTGCTAGAGGCTGAAGAATGACTTGTTTTGGAGCTGTGTTCTTTCTCTTTCTTAGTGGTAGCCCCATGGGATTTGCACCTGCCTGGAAGTCGGGAAATAATATTTTGGACTTTTTTTTTTTTTTTCCAGTGTTCCTTCTTGGACTTCTTTTAAAAAAAATCTTCAAAAGAAATAGGAACATGCAAATCAAAATAAAAATGTAAACTCAAGAGATTTGATTATTTTAAGGCTTAAGAGGAAAAAAATCAGAATTTTTCCTTATAAAACCAGTGTATGTTCCTCCACTCAAATGAAAAATATCTCCTACTGATTTTGGTTTCAAAATATCTTAAATTCCCAGTTCAACAGCTCTAGATCAGGCCCTTGGTGTCCCATTCCTTAATTATTTCCTCTTTCTGCTACTTAGCACTCCAATTCTTGAAAATACCTCCTCTTGACACTTCTTCTTTTTTTAAAGAATTAGTTTATAAGTCTTGCTAGATATGTTCACAGCTGCATCCATAGTGCCTTTTGTATCTCTGCTATGGGCTAAATTGTTCCCCTCCCCTTCCTGGCAAATCCATGTGTTGTAGCCCTGATCTGCAGTGTGACTGTATTTGGAGATAGGGCTTTTGGAGGGAATTAAGCCTAAGTGGTTATAAAGGTGGAGTCCTGATCCAACAGGATTAGTGGCCTTATAAGGAAAGGAAGAGACACTTGTGAGGGAGTGTCATGTGAGCACAAGGGAAGAAGGCAGCCATCTGCAAGTCAGGAAGACAGCCCTCACCAGAACCCAACTGTGCTGGTATCCTGATCTTGGATACCCACATCCAGAACTGTGAGAAACATTCCCGTTGAAGGTACCCAGTTCATGGTATTTTATCATAGCCCAAGCTGACTAAGAAAATCTCCAGGGCCTGACGTAATTATTTGTTGACTCAACAAATATTTGTTGGTTGTGGTAGAAATTAGTATATTACATTCAGAAGCATGATGAGACTTCTTAGCCTAGTAGGTAATGGCCTGTACTGTAGAGTTTGCTGAGCAAACAGTCTCTGTCACAACTCCTTAGTAGCAGCACACAGAACATGCAGCAATGATCATGGCTGTGTTCCAGTGAAATTTTATTTACAAAATCAGGCAGCAGGCTGTATTTGACCCAGAGGCCAAATAGTTTGACCACTCCTGTCCAGTTACAGTAGTCTATACCTAGAAGGATCTTAGAAATGTCATAGAGGGATCATATAGGTATTATGAAAGGTGTGAAAAGAATAGTAAGGGCACAACAAAGGAATCAGAACAGGTGTGAAAAGAATAGTAAGGGCACAACAAAGGAATCAGAACATTTTGCAGAGTAAAATGAGAATGATCAGGCCTCATAGAGGAAATGAAAAGTATAAGATGGAATGCTGTAAGAAATGAGATGGGGAGACTGGGCAAGGGATCAGGGCGACAGAGGGGAGGGAGGGGGAAGGCAAGCAAAAGAAAAAAGAAAATCTGAAATATCAAAAGAGGCTATGAGATGATAATATTTATGTATGTAAAATAGGTTTAAAAAAGGTTAGTCAGGCACTAGGTTAGACAAATAAGAGGAAAATAAAGATCATTGTCTACTAACATGATATATTGATAAGTGAAAAAATTGGCAGCAGAATATTTATGTGTACATGTGCTTTTATATGTGGTATGAGCCAAAAAAAAGTCATGAAAGGATTCACCAGTGTTGCCTCCAGGATGGTTGCACCAGAAAGATAGGGAGTGGGGAGGCAGAATGGAGATGCTTATTGTGATTATAGCCATAAATGAAATAAACTTGACAGACAGGGAGCTTAACAGGTCAGTGTTTATTTTTATCATGTAATAAATAAGTCTAGAGATAGTTTCTGCTATCAAGGTAAGAATCAAATTAGAATCAAGATAAAGATTCTAATTTTGCCTCCACTTCTGTTCTCATGTGTGTTGCCTCATGTTGTAAGAGGGCTGGTAAGATCCAAATATTGGGATCATCATGTTCAAGGAAAGGGCAGGAAGAGTATCAGCTATTTCTGCCCTTTTCATAGAGAAATCCAAAGTCTTACCAGGAATTTTCAGCTTATTTTCTTTATTTCTCATTGGCCAAATTTGGGCCAACTCTAGCTGTAAGAAATCCAGGGTAAACAACTACTTAAACTTTCTGGCTCCTGTAATGACAAATAATTCTTATAAAGGAGAAAGGGGTTGAGAAAAGTATTGAGTTATCCAGTCAGTAGCGTCTACCACAGTGTGTTTTGCCTTTATGACTTATTGCATCATCTTTTCTGCCTTGTTACCATAAGCATGGATTCCTTTTATAATTAGAAAATAAAGCTCCAAATTTAAACTTGCCACCAGGCACCAAGCTAGTCTCTTAGCCTAAAATCATCACGTTTCTAAGTATTTTAGTATCATGTGAAAAAGGAAAAGAGGATGGTGGCAGAGCTTGTATTCTTAACCTAGTGGCTTCATCCACCAGTTAGTAATAGTTGATCGGTTGATTGGTTACCTCTAAACTGATAGAGGTAACTGAGGCTGGACCTAAGTTTCTCTGGACTGAAAAGAATGGCAAATATTTCTCTTCCCTGTAGGAATACAGAAAGCAATGTATTCCATGTTCCATTTAGAAGGATCTGTCTGGCAACAGCATAGAGCATGAACTGTAGTGATCATGAAAGAGGAGTAGACTCTAAGACCAGGCAAGAGATAATGAGGCCTGAACTGAGGAATTAACAGTGGGAAGGGAAAAGGGGAATAAACACACAGGTTTTAAACAATCTATGTAAACTGGTTGCTGGTAAGATATAGAAAATGAAGATGAGGGAAAAATCTAAAATGATTACTAAATTTCTTTCTCGGATAAATAACAAGTGGATTATGGTAACAGTCACTAAGATTTTGCAGGTTTGAGGGAAAGTTAAAAAAAGTTAAACTGTCTTTGACCACACTGTTTTCCTATGCCTGGGTAGCAAATACACAGAGACATAGATATCTAATAGATTTGTGGATAACTATAGACTCACTGATTTGGGGTTCAGGAGAGTGATCCGAGCTAAAGCTAGAGACTATTGAGTGATCAGTTTAAAAGGTAGTAGCTACAACTATAAGAATGAAAGGTGAGGTTTCTTAAGGAGAATAGGTAGTTTTTAAAAAGAGAAGATCCAAGGCTGAGCACTACAGAATACCAACATTCTGTAGGTGGTGGTCAGTGGAAGCCAGAAAAGGAACCAGGGTAAGAAATTAAAAGCAGACTTTGTTCAAGTGGCATTCTTGATAATGACGTTTGTAAGAGAAGAAATTGGCTGAGAATGTTTAAATGTTTAATGCATTGTTTTATGCATGACAGTGGAACTGTTATGTATAATGAGAACTAAAAATCTATTGGGTATGGTAATTTTGTCGTAGATGACTTTGGCTGGAGCAGTTCTAGACTAGTAGTGGGTTGTGGGAAAGAATAGACAGAACTGATGTTCTTCTCTTTCCAGGGACTTGACTCTGAAGGGAAAGAGAAAAGTGATTATAGCTAGATGAAAATATAGCATTAAAGGAGACATTTTTATGTTGTGTTTAATGGAAGACATTTGTGTATGTATATCTCCTTTAGGGAAAAACAAGAGAGGATAATCTTAATTTTTTTTAGAAAAATTTAATGGTATGTTTATACATAGAAAAAATACTAGTTATATATAATATTAGTGATTATTCTGGCAAATGGGTGGTTTTCATCTTTACTGTGTTTTTTTTTTCTATATTTCGTAATTTTCCACAACAAATAATGGACCTTAAACACATGTGAAATGACTTAGAGTTATCTAAACTCCTAAACTCCTACTTCTACATTCTGTTGGTAAGTTAATGAGTGTTGACTAAGGCCTTTTCTTAATTTCTCACCTAAAATATAGTCTGTCTTCTATGACAATCTATCTTTTACGTTCATTCATTCAACCAGTATTTATTATTTCCTGCTACTTGTCAAGCAGCGTTCTTGGCACTTGGGATTACATCAGTGAGTAAAACAGATAAAGTCTGTTGCTCTCTTGGATCTTCCATTCATGCATAGGGGTCATACAATAAACATAATAAGTAAATTTATGTGTATATTAGAAGTTGATAAATGTCATGGAAAAAAGTAGAGCCAACTAGAAATGTCAGAGTATAGGGGTTAGGCTGTAGTGTTAAGTAGGGTTAGTCAAGGTAGAACTTACTGAGAACATAAGAATTGATCAGAGACTTGAAAGAGGTGGGAAGACTATCTGAAAAAAACATTCTAGACATAACAGTAAATGCAAAAGTCTTAACATAGGAGTATTGAACTAAGATAATAGTAGGACCAACAAGCAGGTCACTGTGGCTAGAGCATGGTGAGAAGTAAGTTGTGGTAGAAGATGAGGTCAGAGAAGTAAGGGTGGTTGGGAAGGATCATGCAAGACCTATAGGCCATTGTAAAGACAATATAGTTTTTATTCTGAGTGGTTTTATGAACCTTGTAGATTTGAGCAGTCCAATAACATGACGTGACATTTTGAAATGATCCCACCCACCCCAGTTTCTGTGTTAAAAATAGACCTTGGGGTTGGGACACCCAGGTGGCTCAGTCAGTTAAGCAGTCACCTTCGGTGCAGGTCATGATCCCAGGGTCCTGAGACCCAGTCCCACATCGGGCTTCTTGCTCAGTGGGGTGCCTGCTTCTCCCTCTCCCTCTGCCCCTGCTTATGTGTGCTCTCCCTCTCTCTCTGCATCAAATAAATAAATAAAATCTTAAAAAAAAAAAAAAAAAAAGGTTAGGATAGACTTTGGGGAATACAGGAGGAGAGAGAAAATATGTGTACCAGGTAGTAGGAAAAGCTAGTAGGAGGCTCTTGGAGCACCTTAGGCAA
Source organism: Mustela nigripes (assembly GCF_022355385.1). Lineage (NCBI taxonomy): Eukaryota > Metazoa > Chordata > Mammalia > Carnivora > Mustelidae > Mustela > Mustela nigripes. Next base: position 92,408,095 of record NC_081568.1, read on the forward strand.
AAGATGATTGTACCTTGGACCAGGATGAAGAATGTGTATTACATGAAAAATACAGGAAAAACTTACAGAGAATAAATGTGATTCAAAGGATAACTTTAAATTTCATGGATGCAATATAAAGAAGTGGTTCAGAGTTAGTTTTTAGGTTAAACAGATCTGTGGCTGAAATAAGTTATCTTGACCTTAAGCTTACTCAGTCACTCTGAGCCCCCTTTCCCTAATCTCTGCAAGGGGGATTATCTTAGTCTGCCTGTGCTGCTGTAAAGAATACCATCCATAGAATGGGTGGCTCAAACAGCAGACATTTATTTCTCACAGTTTTGGTGACTAGGAAGTCCTACATCAAAGTGCTGGCAAATTGGGCTCCTGGTGAGCTCCCACTTTCTTGGTTAGACAGCTGCCTTCTTGCTTTTTTGCATGGTGTTCTTTGCTTGTACAGGGAAAAGAGAAACTTTCTCTGTTTTCCTCCTCTTAAAAGGACGGTAATCCCATCAGGAGAGGGTTCCACCCTCCTGACCTTGTGTAAACCTGATTACCTGTCAAAGGCCCCCATCTCCAAATACCATAACATTGAGGGTTAGGGCTTCAACATATGAATACTGGGGGGACACTACAGTTCAGACCATAACAGGGAAGATAATGGTTGTTTTGAGAGTTAAATTTTATATTATATGTATGTAAAAGCATTAACAGTAGGCCTAGAACATACCAAGTATAAAATGAATGTCATGTTCCATAGCCCGTAACAGCTGTTGAGTTTTTTGTTTTTTCTGTTTTTTGTTTTGTTTTTTTCTTTGGTTTAAACTTAGGGGCAAATTTGCCTTTTTTCTTGAATTTTTAAGACACTGTGGATTGACAGTTTAATTAATACGTTTGGAGAGAAGTGGGAAGATTTCAGATGAAAGAACTGTATCTGGTTAAAATTACGTATGAATTTCAGAAATGTTAAAATGCCAAGAGAAACCAATTTACAGTCAAAGATACATATAATCAGACTATTTTGATTGGAATCCTATTTGGTATAAACATCTATAAGGTAAATCATTTCCTGCCCCAGCTTTGCCCAACTCAGTCTCACATTTCATCTGAACCCAACCTACCTAAGCTTGTTAACTTAGGAGGTGCCTGAGGACAGGTCAGAAATTGTCCTGCTCCCAAGTATGGCCTGTGGCCTTATTTCCACTGTGTTTCAGCTTGTACTGGAGCTCTAATTCACTTAGATGGTGCTGTAATAACTTTGTAGCTATCTTTTCTTTCTTCTGGGTGTTACATGCTTTCACCTTGGCCTTAGCTTGACTGAAGGTTTACCTCAGAAATTCTGAAATGTCACAACTGCCTTGTTTAAAATTACAAATGCCTTCTTTTTCTTTACAAATTAGATGTTTGAGAAGTTCAGATATAAGGGACTTAATACAGACCTGAATTGTGGAAATTTTCATAACATAATAATCTGTTCATGTCTTTTCTAGCTCCACAATGCAAGATACATGTCCTCTACTTGTTGGAAGGGTTGAAAAATATAATATTTTATTTACATTGCACCAAGTCATATAAAATCTTTCTAATGCTTTCTATTAAAATGAGATAACCTCTTTCCACCTGGATAGTAGAAATGGAAATAATGAGACTAGTAAGTGCATTATTCATTCTGACACAGTCAATAATTACAGAAATGCTTTATATCCACATAAAATTGAATGGCAGAAATTTCAGACAGGAAGTTTGATTGCTAACATCAGAAAACAAGTGCACAAGCAGAAACCAAGATGGAAACACCCAAGAAAAGAAACAACCCATATTCATAAAATTTTTTAAACTTTAAAATATATGTGAAGATGCTCTTAGCTAACCATGTCTTTAAAATACTAAACTGGTTTCATCAACATAATTTTTTATGAAATAAGATTCAGAGACACTAATAGACCATTAAATCTTAAAATATCAGAATGCAAATATTGCTTAAATGTCACTTAGCTCTTATGCCACATTTTGTAAATGAAGATATTTGTGAAGTAGGTATAGTTAAATTTTACAGTACTTTCTAGAAACCATATGAAAATTTAATTTTATATATAATTAAGTTATAATTTATTGTTTTGTGATATTTACAGTAAAAAGCTAATTACCAGCCAAACTATTGAGTACATGAGTGTGATTTCTAAATTATAATACAAAAGTTTCTTTGTTGGTATAGATTTTTTTTCATAAAAGTAGACTTGACACACGGCATTACATTCATTTCAGGTGTTCAGCATAGTGATTCCACAACTCCGTACCTTATGCTATATTTACCACAAATGTAGCTACCATCTGTCACCATACAACACTATTACAGTACCATTTGAAATTGTATTTTCAATTTCAATAATTTCATCCCCAGATTTATTCATTCCATAACTGGAAGCTTACACCTCCCACTCCCCTTCCCACATATTACCCATCCCCCAATCCCCCTCCTTTCCAGCAACCATCGTTTTGTATTCTGTATTTATGGATCTTTTTCTGCCTTTTTGTTTGTTTGTTTGTTTGCTCATTTGTTTTTTTAGATTCCAGATATAATTGAAATGACATGGATTTTGTCTTTCCTGGTCTGACTTATTTCACTTAGCATAATATCCTGTCCCAAATGGCAAGATGACTTTCTTTTTTTCTTGTTGAGTTGTATTGTATACAATGTGTTTATTACATGTGACATCTCCTTTATCCATTCCTCTGTTGGTGAACATTTTAGGCTGCTTCCATATCTTGGCTCTTGTAAATAATGCAGCAGTAAACATGGGGCTGCATATATCTTTTCACTTTCTTGGGTAAACACCCAGTAGTGGAATTACCAGATTATACAGTATTTCTATTTTTAACTTTTTAAGGAACATCCATCTCTCTTCCACAATGGCTGTATCAGTTTACATTCCTGCTAACAGTACATGAGGGTTGCTTTTTCTCCACAATCTCGCCACCACTTGTTTTTCATTCTAGTCATTCTGACTAGTGTGATGTGATATATCATTATGGTTTTGATTTGCACTTCCTTGATGATTATTGATGTTGAGCATCTCTGAATGTGTCTTTGGCCATCTATATATCTTCTTTGGAAGAATGTCTATTCAGATCCTGGGCCCATTTTGATCTGCTTATTTGGGGAGTTTTTTGTTGTTATTGAATTGTAAAGTTATTTGTATATTTTAGATACTAATGCCCTATCAGACATATCACTTACAAATATTTTTCCCATTTAGTAGATTGCCTTTTCATTATGTGGATGGTTTCCTTCATTGTGAAAATGCTTGCACTGATTGTTTGACTGATGGATTGGTATAGTTCCCAGTAGTTTATTTTTGCATTTATTTCCCTTGCCCCAAGAGACATACCTAGAAAAATGCTGACAGGGTGGTTGTTTAACAGAATACTATGAATGTTTTCTTCTAGGGGTTTTATGGTTTCATATCTCTCATTTAGGTCTTTAATGCATTTTGAGCTTATTTTTGTATATGGTATAGGAAAGTGGCCCAGTTTCATTCTTTTGCATGTACCTGCCCAGTTTTATCAACACCACTTATTGAAGAGATTGTCTTTTCCCCACTGTACATTCTTCCCTCCTTTGTCATAATTGACTATATAAACATGAGATTAATCCTGGGCTTTCTATTTGTTCCATTGATCTTCATGTCTTTTTTTGTACCATTACCATACTGCTTTGATTGTTACAGCTTTGTAGTGTATCTTGAAATCTGGGATTTATAATACCTCCAGTTTGATTGCTTTAGCTACTTCAGGTCTTTCGTGGTTCCAGTGTAACATTAGGATTATTCTGGTTCTGTGAAAAATGCTGTTGATGTTCTTCTAATCCATGAGCATAGTATGCCTTTCCATTGTTTTCAGCCCCCCCCCCCCACCTGCATGGTTAAGTTTATTCCTAAGTATTTTCTTCTTTTTGGTACAAGGGTAAGATAATTGCTTTTTTAGTTTTTCTTTCTGCTACTTTGTTGTTATTTTTAGAACTGAAACCAACTTCTATATATTAATTTTGTATCCTACAACTTTTTTGAATTCATTTTTACTTCTAATAGCTTTCTTGGTGGAGTTACAGTCTCCTGTTATCTACAAATAGTGAAAGGGTTACTTCTTTATTACCAGTTTAGAGGGCTTGTATTTATTTTTCTTGTCTTGTTGTTAGGGCTAGGACTTCCAGTACCATATTGAATAAAAGTGGTGAGAGTAGACACTTCTGTCTTGTTCCTGATCTCAGAGGAAAAGTTACCAGTTTTTCATCACTGAATTTGATGATAATAGCTATGGGTTTGTCATCTATGGGCTTAAGTATGTTGAAGTATGTTCCCTCTAAGCCCCCTTTATTGAGTTTTTATCATGAATAGATTTTGAATTTTGTCAGATGCTTTTTCTGCATCTATTGAAGTGATCATATGGTTTTTATTTGGGAAGTTTTTTTGGTTTGTTTTTGGTTTTTGGTGTGGCATATAATGCTGATTGATTTGCAAATATTGAGCCATCCTTGTTTCCCTGAGATGAATCCCACTTGGTTGTGGTGAATGGTCCTTTTCATGTATTGTTGAATGTGGTTTGCTAATATTTTTTGAGGATTTGAGCATTTGTACTCATTATGGATATTAGCCTGTAGTTTTCTTTTTTGTAGTGTGTTCATCTAGTTTTTGCACGAGAGTAATGCTAGCTTGTACAATTCATTTGGGACGTTTTCTTCCTCTTCTATTTTTTAATACTTTGAGAAGAATATTTATTAATTCTTCCTTAAATATTTGGTAGAATTTGCCTGTGAATCCAGCTGGGTCTGGACTTCAGTTTATTGGGAGTGTTCTGATTACTGATTCAGTGTTGTTACTAGTTATCAGTATGTTCAGATTTTCTTTGTCTTCCTAATACAATTTCAAAAGGTTGTATATTTCTAGGAAACGTGTTCCTAGGAAGTATTTTTTTGTTTTGGATTTGTTTTTTGGTTTTTGGTTTTCTTTGTTAGTTTTGCTTTCATTTCCATGGGGAACATTTCTTCCATCCCTTCACTCTCAATCTGTATGTGTCTTTAGGTCTGATATGAGTTTCTTATAGGCTGCATATAGATGAGTCTTGTGGGTTTTTTTTAATCCATCCCATCTTTGGTACAGACTTCCCATGGAGATAAACCAAGCTGTACCAAGCTGTACCAAGCTGTTGTCCTCATATCTTTTAATAGCGGAATCTCAGGCTGTTTTGATTGCCAGGAGCAGGAATCTACCCAGATACTAAAGTAAATAAACAAAGAAACCTGGGTTAGAAATGTTTTTGTCCTCAGCCCTGCTGGACAGAAATGGTGTGTGTGTGTGTGTGTGTGTGTGTGTGTTGCCTTCCATAAAAAGACCATAATAACATGCTATACTGATAAACAATTTATATCACCTAAACTTTTCACATATTATGTATAATATTGTAACAACCATGAATATACTAAGAAGTAGATTAGGCAAAAACTATTACTCATATATAGAGAAAATGAAACTTAAGTGGCTTGACATTATTTTCTTTTTCTTAAAATTTTTAAAGATTTTATTTATTTGAGAGAGAGAGAGAAAGAAAGAGAGCACAAGCAGGAGGAGGGGTAGAGGGAGAGGGACAAGCACACTCACCGAGGAGAGGGGAACCCAACAAGGGGCTCATTCCCAGGACCCTGAGATCATGACCTGAGCTGAAGGCAGCTGCTTAACCAGCTGAGCCACCCAGACACTGCTGCCCATTATTTTCTAAACTCAGTGATAAAGTGTCACATTTGGTGTGTGCATTGGGAGATGGTGTTGCTGCTTTAATTTAGATAGCATCTTATGGGTAGGCCTCTTTGAAATAATATTTACGCTGAGACCTAAAGAAATAAGAAAAGAGTCAGCAATTCACAGACATAGAAGGGAGCATTTGAGGCAGAGTAAATAGCTAGCACAATGTTATATAAAACAGTAAAAAAGAGAAAGGCAAGTACTCCAAATAGCTAATAATTGGAGCTTATTTAAGCAAACCATATAGTTACATTATTATACAGTCTTTAAACTGTTGTTTATTTTGAGATTTAGTATTATGGGAAATTCTTAATCTAACATAGTAAATTAGAATGTAAAACCATAATTCTAAATACCAGGTAGTTATAAATATTATTTAAAATTAAAAGAAATAGAAAGTGTATAAAATATTAGCAGTGTTTCATTGGGAAGTGGGGTCATAGGTGATTTATTGGTGATCTACTTGCCATTTTTCTCCATTTTCTGCATTTTCTTTCTCACCTTCATTTCAAAGGAAGTTTTCAAATGTCTATCATCAAAAACAGCATTATTCTGGGGCACCTGGGTGGCACAGTTGGTTGAATACTGTTCTTGGTTTCCACTCAGATCATGATCTCTGGGTCCTGAGATCAAGCCCCATGTCGGGCTCCCTGCTCAGCGTGCGGTTTGCTTAATATTCTCTCTCCCCTTTCCTTCTGCCACTCCCACTCGTGCTCTTTCTCTCTTTCTCTCTCTTTCTCTCAAATACATAATCTCTTTTTTAAAAAGCAGCATTATCCTAAATACTGAAATTCATTTAAGTATTGGAGTGTCTTGAATATATTTTTCTGGAAAGTGAATATATTAGAGAGCAAGTTAAAGTATAATATTGCTACCAAGGATCATCCAGTGCATTGTTTTATAAAAAAACTTCAATATTATACATGATCATATTCATTTTATAAATACATTTAAGAAGATTGTAGCTATGTATGCACCACGTACACACCTACATACTTCACACCACCTGGTGGTATTAAGTGGAAGGAGTTTCAAAATTTGTAGACCTCTCTTAACCACCTGCCAGCAGTTTCAGAGTTTCTTTGTTCTTAACCAGTGACATTTTTAAATTCTGTGTTTCCGACAAAGAAGTAAAAATAGTTTGGGATACAAATTGCCACATTGAACTTGAATCTATTTATATTTTAATATAATTTTTAGATTTCCTATAACAATCATGTATTACTTCTATTTTTCTGTTTTTGAATGATTAATATAGATACTGACTTAGTTCATTTTTAACTAAAAAAAATTAAAATATTGTCTTTAAAAAAGCATAAAAAGTTGAAGACCTTTTAGTTAGTACTCCCAATCCAGATCATTTTCCATTGCCAACAGAAAGAATCAGCCTTTGGAGTTTATTTTATAAACTTCTGGTCTTTTAAAGGAAAAAATAATACAGAGAGAGAGTGAGAGAAAGAAATATATATATATATAAATAGAAAGATATATATGTCTAGAAATATGTATAGAAAGATACATATCTAGGAATATATATCTCCATATAATACATGGCATTGTTCTGCCTATGTTATTTCTGTAAAAGTGGTGTTATCCTGTATTAAATTGTGCCACAGTAGTTTGTTCCTGTTGAATCATATTCTGTTGCATGAATATGTCACATTTTTTGGTAGTTTTTCTTTTGATATGAATTTTACATACAGTGAAATATAGAAATCTTAGTTGTTCATTTACTATTTTAACAGATGCACATGCCTGTGTATATAGTCTCCACTAAGGTACAAAACCTTACATCATTCCAAAAATTTTCCTCTTCCCCTTCTCAGCCATTTTCTGTTTCATATCTTGGAGCCAACTACTATTCTGATCAGAGTAATCTAACTAATTACGGAATTTTACAAAAATAGAATCAGGTGTTATGTCCTCTTCGGTGTAAGGGTTCTTCCATTAAACACTGGTTTTATGATTCACTATTGATGTTTTGTATGTAAGTAATTTATTTCTTTTTTATTGCTGAATAGTATTCCACTCTATGAATACAGTAAAGTGTATTTATCTGTGCCTCCACAAATCCCCTCAGCAGTATTTGTTCTTGCCTAGCTACTGTCTTGGAGAACAACTCCACTTTGGCTCTGTCCAACAGCTACTCCAGCAAGCAGGTTAAGAGCTTTTGCCTCAGGAGGCTTCTCTGTTGTCACTGAAGCATTAGATACAGTGAGGCCTACTCAGTTCTCATGTGTGTGTAACCCGGAGATGAGGGGGTGTTAATGCCCAGTGGAGCACACTTTGGATCAATAGGAGATGGGCACCAGCAGATACCTTTTTCTCCCTTCCTCCCTCAGCAGACTATAGATCACACTACATGTAGTTGGGACACAGTAGTTAGTAACCCTCTCCTAAGACTCTACTTGGTACCAATTAAAGGCCTACTCAGGCCTCTCGTATTTTCTCTTCCTCTTTATCTCACTCACCCTCTTTTCTCTCACACCTGCATTCCCTAGTAAAATAACAGCATGTAAACTTCTGCTGTACTTTGGATTCTGGAGAACCCCAGATAATGCATTCTCTCTGTATAAAGTGATTTTATTTTTAATTTTTTTTCTTGTATTCATCTGAATGGTTTCTCTGGGGTCTTTCCAGTACAGCAAGTACAATTTTCTCTTCTACCAATCTTCCTATTCTCAAATATAAGTTGTACTTACTGAGCATCTTTTATGTGCCAAGCATTGTTCTAAGTAATAGGAATACAGAGATTAAATATATTAAACATAATATTTGTGATTCCTTTTTGATGGCCAGAAGTTATACAGAAATGGTTTGAAGGCTATTTATTAGCCATTTCTAGTCACTTCTATTACCTTGCCTCCCTTGCCTTGCTCTGACAATAGCAGAAATAATAGTAGTTTTAAAAAACATGAATATTGGTATATTTTTAATAATTTCAGATTCAAAATCCTTTATATCTAATGTGATCACAAGCTACTTTAGATTCCTATGACAGGGACTTGCAAATGGAGAGTAGATGTCCTGTATAGAGAATCTGGAGGACACTTTGTTTCACAGATAGTACAGTCTTTCCAGTAGGGCTACTGATATATCAGGATTAGCCTCCTGGTAGTCCTCCCATATCATTTCCCCTGAATCACTTAAGGCCAGCTGGAACACATAGTTATGGCTATAAGTGAGGAAGGATGAATTTCCCAATTAAAAAAAAAAATCAATAAACTGTTGGCAGAAGATGGGTGGAATGAATGCTAGAGAGGTTTTCCCAAATGTCTCCACTAAACCAAACCAACACAGGTCTGAATGGTATGTAGGAATTAGGGAAGAGTAAAAGTGGAAGAGTAGCCAGAAGGAATAGCTTATGCAAAAGTTCTAAATTTGTGAGGAATTTGGCCTGAGAAAGAAAAAGATAGTTTTTAGAGATGTTGTTTAGGGTACTGAGTCAATTCTTGCCTAAAGCTAGATACAGTTCTAGATTTTTCTATTACTGGCACCAGTAGATTCCATTTGAACTTTTGAGCAATTTTAACCTGGATTTTCTGTCATTTATAACAAAAAAGATTTCTAACAAGAGGTTAACTTAAATACCACTACCTCAAAGAAGCCTTTCTAGACCCCAAACTAATTCAAGTTCCTCTGTTTTATGCTTTCCTAGCATCTTTTTATTCTGTGCCACAAGACTAGAAGCTCCATAGTGTATCCTCAGAGTCTGGGAAAGTGGCTGGTACACAGGAGGCACTCAATAAATATTTTTTGAGAGAATATAAAGATTAAAAAGCTTAATTAGGAAATGGCAATGAAAATAAAGGGAATCATCAGGGAGTACAGGAAAACACTGGAACAGTTTAAGAACTAAACTTGGCAAGGATTGGATATAGGAGGTAAGGATCAAGAGTCACATCTGGGGGAGAAGTGAATTCAAGTTAGAATATATTAAGATTGGAGTCCTAGTGTAGTCATTTACAAAAGGCAGCAGTAAATTTGTATTTGGAGATGAGAAGAGGGATAAGATTAAACAAAGATTTTGCTGGCATCAGTACTAAGGAAAAAGATTTTGAGGACAGTAAGAAAGGGTAAGCTTACATAGGGAATAGAAAGTACAGAACACAGTTTTCTTAAAGACCATTACTAAAAGGCCATTGGCAGAGAATACATATATAAGAAGTCAGGAACAGTAAACCAAATGAGGGATCTCCATACAGTGAAATATTACTTGATCATAAAAAGGAATGAAATGCTGTTACATACTTTAACAGAGATAAACCTTGAAAACATTAAGTGAAAGAAGCCAGATACAACAGGACATGTTTTATATGATTTTGCTTATATGAAATGTTCAGAATAGGCAGATCTGTAGAGACAGAAAGTACGTTTGTGGTTTCCAAGGTTGGAGCTCCAGGAGGAGGGGAGAGAGGGAAATGGGAAGTGACTGATAATAGGTATGCAGTTTCTTTTCAGAGTGAGGAATTTTTTCTGATAGTCAATGGTGGTAAATGGCTGTACCACCTTATAAATATACCAAAACCCCTGAACTGTACACTTTAAAATGGTGAGTTTTAGGGTACATGAATTATATGGCAAAAAAAGGTCAGTAATAGGCAGAAATTGTACACAAGACACACTTGAAGAGAAAGGTAAATAAAGCAGATGGATAGTTACAGTGAAGCCAGAAAAGACAAAGGGAAGTACATTCTCTATCCCTCTCCTCTCTCCAACATCGAGACAAAATAATGTGTTTCATAGACTAATGACTGCATTTTGTAGTCTTTAAGAAAATGTTAACTAGTGCCTTCTAACTATGAGGTTGTGTATTACCAACTATAAGCATAAATAAAGATATAATATCTCAATATTTTCCTTTTTGGAGCTAACCAATGACCTAGAATTCACTTTTCTACCCTTAAGTAAACATGGCAGAAGACTTTGTAAATGAGGTGAAAACTTTCAGAATCACTAATATGTTAGAAATGTTATATAACAAAACACTCTTCCTTTAATTTCAGACAGGATAGTAATTTTTTAGTGTATGTAATTATTAAATTTAAATGCTTCCATAAAAATATGCATAGGATATATACTGCAGCATTTATCATTTTATAAAGATCTAATAACTTGTGCAGAACATGCAGTATTTTTAAAATAACTGCTAGCACATCCTTGGTTTTCAAACTAAAAACAGAAGATACTTTGAAAAAGTGACCAGCATTGCAAAATATTGCAAACATTTTATTTCAAATGCCAAAAATGGGGGTGGTGAGCAATACAACTTATATAAACCAGAAGTCATAAGTTTTTCTATTAAAAAAAAAAAACAGTAAATTTTAGAGCACATATGTACTCTAAAGTAAGCCAAAAATGGCAGAAATATATTCTTCGAATTTTGCTGAAGAAGAGTTTCCATTCTAATTCATTGCGTTTAGTCCCCAGACCCAAGTAATCTGGGGAAATTTATAAATTCTGGGCTGAGCATTTGCAATTATTTACTGTGAATGTGGGTCATTTTCTGTTCTTTCAAGGCAAGGACTATTTCCTTAGTTTTTTTACTTCATTTACTTGATTTTTGCTTCATAAGTAAATTGATTACTGCTGTGGTTTAATATTCATATTTAAAAGAGAACAAATAAGCTCCACAAAATTGCATCCCCCGGAGCTTTTAATGGGATAAATATAAGTCTTCCCATGGCCAGTATAGGGAAAGTGACCATATGTACTTCTTTGGAATGTTCTATTTTATACACATATCTAGTTTCATCAGTATACAGAGTGGAAGCCTGAAGGGATTTTTATTTATGAAGTAACATAATGAATAAATGGTTTCTGGATAACTCTGTATCTGATGGCTTGGGCAATACTCAGTATGGTAATAACCTACAAACATACGGAGAAGTATGATGGTGTGGGAAAAAATATTCTCAGCCATCATTGGTCACCTCCTAAAGGTATGCGGAGACTTCATTTAGTCTCTTCCTTTCTATGGGTATGCTGGAAAATTACAGAAATAAATACTGGGAAATTTCCACTCAAAATTTTAAATTATAACAGCCCCAGTATTCATTTGAGGACCCATGAATTTGTTTTTCCTTTACCACAGGTTGTAGGGATTTGGTGTGTTTCTTCTTTTGTAGGTACTAACTACTGACATTCACTCTACACCTTGGGATGTTATTTTGGTTTTTTTTTAAGTACAGGATATTTAGATTATTTTGACATAGATTCCTAGAATTAGCTCTAATCTAAAGCCGTATTTCTGTTTTGCAAAGTGCTATAAAAAACGAGTTCAGATAAAGTAATTTGCAGTCTATCTAGAATAGCTTATTAATGAGGTTTTCTGATTAGGTGAATATTTGTATTAAGCAACCCCATATGAGTTGCCAGTTATCAAATAATTATAACGTAGAAAGTATAACTAAAATCCTATTGAAGATCATTTTATCTTTCCTTGATGCTTTAGAGGCCACCTCGGAGTATTATAGTAGCTCTTGCTTTTCATTTATTTTTAAAGATTTTGTTTATTTATTTGACAGAGAGAGAGAGTGAGAGAGGGAACACAAGCAGGGGAAGTGGGAGAGGGAGAAGCAGGCCTTCTGCTGAGCAGGGAATCCGACGTAGGGCTCAATGTGGGGCTCGATACCAGGACCCTGGGATCATGACCTAAGCTGAAAGCAGACACTTAACCACTGAGCCACCTAGGCACCCTTACTTTTCATTTTAAATGATGTTATTTATTGAGATCCTGGGTGGCTCAGCTGGTTGATTGTCCCACTCTTTATTTTAGCTCAGGTCATGCTCTCAGGGTCCTGAGGTGAGCCCTGCATTGGTCTCTGCAGTCAGTTTGGAGTTTTCTTGTCCCTCTCGCTTTGCTCCTCCCATTGTTTGCACACATGCTCTCTCTCAATAAATAAAATCTTTAACCACTGAGCCACCTAGGCACCCTTACTTTTCATTTTAAATGATGTTATTTATTGAGATCCTGGGTGGCTCAGCTGGTTGATTGTCCCACTCTTTATTTTAGCTCAGGTCATGCTCTCAGGGTCCTGAGGTGAGCCCTGCATTGGTCTCTGCAGTCAGTTTGGAGTTTTCTTGTCCCTCTCGCTTTGCTCCTCCCATTGTTTGCACACATGCTCTCTCTCAATAAATAAAATCTTTAA